>NW_026961662.1:300000-461422 GCF_963924245.1 Chroicocephalus ridibundus
AAGAGCCAGCAGGGAAAACTATGCCTTGTTCTAAAGCTCTTTGGGAACCGCTTGCGTAGCCCCACAGAAACTGGGGGCTGCAGGCTTTTCTCGCGCTTTCAGCCTCAAAACCACCCTTTCCCACTTGGCGCTGCGCCAGGCCCAAAAATGGCCATATGTCTGGAGGTTGGTCCCACGCCCAAAGAGCTAGCAGGGAAAACTATGCCTTGTTCTAAAGCTCTTTGGGAACCGCTTGCGTAGCCCCACAGACCTGGGGGCTGCAGGCTTTGCTACTGCCTTCAACCTCAAAAGCACCCTTTTCCACATGGCGTCACGCCAGGCACAAAAATGGCCATATGTCTGGAGGTTGGTCCCACGCTCAAAGAGCCAGCAGGGAAAACTATGCCTTGTTCTAAAGCTCTTTGGGAACCGCTTGCGTAGCCCCACACACCTGGGGGCTGCAGGCTTTGCTACTGCCTTCAACCTCAAAAGCACCCTTTTCCACATGGCGTCACGCCAGGCACAAAAATGGCCATATGTCTGGAGGTTGGTCCCACGCTCAAAGAGCCAGCAGGGAAAACTATGCCTTGTTCTAAAGCTCTTTGGGAACCGCTTGCGTAGCCCCACACACCTGGGGCTGCAGGCTTTCCTGCTGCCTTCAGCCTCAAAACCACCCTTTCCCACATGGCGCCACGCCAGGCACAAAAATGGCCATATGTCTGGAGTTTGGTCCCACGCCCAAAGAGCCAGCAGGGAAAACTATGCCTTGTTCTAAAGCTCTTTGGGAACTGCTTGCATAGCCCCACACACCTGGGGGCTGCAGGCTTTCCTGCTGCCTTCAGCCTCCAAACCACCTTTTCCCACTTGGCCCCGCGCCAGGCCCAAAAATGGCCATATGTCTGGAGACTGGTCCCACGCCCAAAGAGCCAGCAGGGAAAACTATGCCTTGTTCTAAAGCTCTTTGGGAACCGCTTGCGTAGCCCCACACACCTGGGGGCTGCAGGCTTTCCTGCTGCCTTCAGCCTCAAAACCACCCTTTCCCACTTGGCGCTGCGCCAGGCACAAAAATGGCCATATGTCTGGAGATTGGTTCCACGCCCAAAGAGCCAGCAGGGAAAACTATGCCTTGTTCTAAAGCTCTTTGGGAACCGCTTGCGTAGCCCCACACACCTGGGGGCTGCAGGCTTTCCTGCTGCCTTCAACCTCAAAAGCACCCTTTTCCACATGGCCCCGCGCCAGGCACAAAAATGGCCATATGTCTGGAGGTTGGTCCCACGCCCAAAGAGCCAGCAGGGAAAACTATGCCTTGTTCTAAAGCTCTTTGGGAACCGCTTGCGTAGCCCCACACACCTGGGGGCTGCAGGCTTTCCTGCTCTCTTCAGCCTCAAAACCACCCTTTCCCACATGGCGCTCCGCCAGGCACAAAAATGGCCATATGTCTGGAAGTTGGTCCCACGCCCAAAGAGCCAGCAGGGAAAACTATGCCTTGTTCTAAAGCTCTTTGGGAACCGCTTGCGTAGCCCCACAGACCTGGGGGCTGCAGGCTTTCCTGCTGACTTCCGCCTCAAAACCACCCTTTCCCACTTGGCGCCAAGCCAGGCCCAATAATGGCCATATGTCTGGAGATTGGTTCCACGCCCAAAGAGCCAGCAGGGAAAACTATGCCTTGTTCTAAAGCTTTTTGTGAACCGCTTGCGTAGCCCCACACACCTGGGGGCTGCAGGCTTTCCTGCTGCCTTCAGCCTCAAAACAACCCTTTCGCACATGGCGCCACGACAGGCACAAAAATGGCCATATATCTGGAGACTGGTCCCACGCCCAAAGCGCCAGCAGGGAAAACTATGCCTTGTTCTAAAGCTCTTTGGGAACCGCTTGCGTAGCCCCACACACCTGCGGGCTGCAGGATTTCCTGGTGCCTTCAGCCTCAAAACCACCCTTTCCAACTTGGCCCCGCGCCAGGCCCAAAAATGGCCATATGTCTGGAGGTTGGTCCCACGCCCAAAGAGCCAGCAGGGAAAACTATGCCTTGTTCTAAAGCTCTTTGGGAACCGCTTGCGTAGCCCCACACACCTGGGGGCTGCAGGCTTTCCTGCTGCCTTCAGCCTCAAAACCACCCTTTCCCACTTCGCATCGTGCCAGGCACAAAAATGGCCATATTTCTGGAGACTTGTCCCTTTCCCAAAGAGCCAGCAGGGAAAACTATGCCTTGTTCTAAAGCTCTTTGGGAACCGCTTGCGTAGCCCCACACACCTGGGGGCTGCAGGCTTTCCTGCTGCCTTCAGCCTCAAAACCACCCTTTCCCACTTGGCCCCGCGCCAGGCCCAAAAATGGCCATATGTCAGGAGACTGGTCCCACGCCCAAAGAGCCAGCAGGGAAAACTATGCCTTGTTCTAAAGCTCTTTGGGAACCGCTTGCGTAGCCCCACACACCTGGGGGCTGCAGGCTTTCCGGCTCTCTTCAGCCTCAAAAGCACGCTTTCCCACTTGCCGCCGCGCCAGGCACAAAAATGGCCATATGTCTGGAGATTGGTCCCACGCCCAGAGAGCCAGCAGGGAAAACTATGCCTTGTTCTAAAGCTCTTTGGGAACCGCTTGCGTAGCCCCACAGAAACTGGGGGCTGCAGGCTTTTCTCGCGCTTTCAGCCTCAAAACCACCCTTTCCCACTTGGCGCTCCGCCAGGCACAAAAATGGCCATATGTCTGGAGAATGGTCCCACGCCCAAAGAGCCAGCAGGGAAAAATATGCCTTGTTCTAAAGCTCTTTGGGAACCGCTTGCGTAGCCCCACACACCTGGGGGCTGCATGCTTTCCTGCTGTCTTCAGCCTCAAAACCACCCTTTCCCACATGGCGCCACGCCAGGCACAAAAATGGCCATATGTCTGGAGTTTGGTCCCACGCCCAAAGAGCCAGCAGGGAAAACTATGCCTTGTTCTAAAGCTCTTTGGGAACCGCTTGCGTAGCCCCACACACCTGGGGGCTGCAGGCTTTCCTGCTGCCTTCAACCTCAAAAGCACCCTTTTCCACATGGCGTCACGCCAGGCACAAAAATGGCCATATGTCTGGAGGTTGGTCCCACGCCCAAAGAGCCAGCAGGGAAAACTATGCCTTGTTCTAAAGCTCTTTGGGAACCGCTTGCGTAGCCCCACACACCTGGGGGCTGCAGGCTTTCCTGCTCTCTTCAGCCTCAAAACCACCCTTTCCCACATGGGGCTCCGCCAGGCACAAAAATGGCCATATGTCTGGAGACTGGTCCCACGCCCAAAGAGCCAGCAGGGAAAACTATGCCTTGTTCTAAAGCTCTTTGGGAACCGCTTGCGTAGCCCCACACACCTGGGGGCTGCAGGCTTTCCTGCTGCCTTCAGCCTCAAAACCACCCTTTCCCACTTGGCGCCGCGCCAGGCCCAAAAATGGCCATATGTCTGGAGGCTGGTCCCACGCCCGAAGAGCCAGCAGGGAAAACTATGCCTTGTTCTAAAGCTCTTTGGGAACCGCTTGCGTAGCCCCACATACCTGGGAGCTGCAGGATTTCCGGCTCTCTTCAGCCTCAAAAGCACGCTTTCCCACTTGGCGCCGCGCCAGGCCCAAAAATGGCCATATGTCTGGAGATTGGTCCGACGCCCAAAGAGCCAGCAGGGAAAACTATGCCTTGTTCTAAAGCTCTTTGGGAACCGCTTGCATAGCCCCACACAAACTGGGGGCTGCAGGCTTTTCTCGCGCTTTCAACCTGAAAACCACCGTTTCCCCCATGGCGCCACGCCAGGCCCAAAAATGGCCATATGTCTGGAGGTTGGTCCCACGCCTAAAGAGCCAGCAGGGAAAATTATGCCTTGTTCTAAAGCTCTTTGGGAACCGCTTGCGTAGCCCCACAGACCTGGGGGCTGCAGGCTTTCCTGCTCTCTTCAGCCTCAAAAGAAACCTTTTGCAATTGGCGCCGCGCCAGGCCCAAAAATGGCCATATGTCTGAAGATTGGTCCCACGCCCAAAGAGCCAGCAGGGAAAACTATGCCTTGTTCTAAAGCTCTTTGAGAACCGCTTGCGTAGCCCCACAGACCTGGGGGCTGCAGGCTTTCCTGCTGCCTTCAGCCTCAAAAGAAACCTTTCGCAATTGGCGCCCCGCCAGGCCCAAAAATGGCCGTATGTCTGAAGATTGGTCCCACGCCCAAAGAGCCAGCAGGGAAAACTATGCCTTGTTCTAAAGCTCTTTGGGAACCGCTTGCGTAGCCCCACACACCTGGGGGCTGCAGGCTTTCCTGCTGCCTTCAGCCTCAAAACCACCCTTTCCCACTTCGCATCGTGCCAGGCACAAAAATGGCCATATTTCTGGAGACTTGTCCCTTTCCCAAAGAGCCAGCAGGGAAAACTATGCCTTGTTCTAAAGCTCTTTGGGAACCGCTTGCGTAGCCCCACACACCTGGGGGCTGCAGGCTTTCCTGCTGCCTTCAGCCTCAAAACCACCCTTTCCCACTTGGCCCCGCGCCAGGCCCAAAAATGGCCATAAGTCAGGAGACTGGTCCCACGCTCAAAGAGCCAGCAGGGAAAACTATGCCTTGTTCTAAAGCTCTTTGGGAACCGCTTGCGTAGCCCCACACACCTGGGGGCTGCAGGCTTTCCTGCTCTCTTCAGCCTCAAAACCACCCTTTCCCACTTGGCGCCGCGCCAGGCACAAAAATGGCCATATGTCTGGAGACTGGTCCCTTTCCCAAAGAGCCAGCAGGGAAAACTATGCCTTGTTCTAAAGCTCTTTGGGAACCGCTTGCATAGCCCCACACAAACTGGGGGCTGCAGGCTTTTCTCGCGCTTTCAGCCTCAAAACCACCCTTTCCCACTTGGCGCTGCGCCAGGCACAAAAATGGCCATATGTCTGGAGGTTGGTCCCACGCCCAAAGAGCCAGCAGGGAAAACTATGCCTTGTTCTAAAGCTCTTTGGGAACCGCTTGCGTAGCCCCACACACCTGGGGGCTGCAGGCTTTCCTGCTGCCTTCAGCCTCAAAACCACCATTTCCCACTTGGGGCCAAGCCAGGCCCAAAAATGGCCATATGTCTGGAGACTGGTCCCACGCCGAAAGAGCCAGCAGGGAAAACTATGCCTTGTTCTAAAGCTCTTTGGGCACCGCTTGTGTAGCCCCACACACCTGGGGGCTGCAGGCTTTCCTGCCGCCTTCAACCTCAAAAGCACCCTTTTCCACATGGCGTCACGACAGGCAGAAAAATGGCCATATGTCTGGAGGTTGGTCCCACGCCCAAAGAGCCAGCAGGGAAAATTATGCCTTGTTCTAAAGCTCTTTGGGAACCGCTTGCGTAGCCCCACACACCTGGGGGCTGCAGGCTTTCCTGCTGCCTTCAACCTCAAAACAACACTTTCCCACTTGGCGCTGCGCCAGGTCCAAAAATGGCCATATGTCTGGAGGTTGGTCCCATGCCCAAAGAGCCAGCAGGGAAAACTATGCCTTGTTCTAAAGCTCTTTGGGAACCGCTTGCGTAGCCCCACACACCTGGGGGCTGCAGGCTTTCCTGCTGCCTTCAACCTCAAAAGCACACCCTTTTCCACATGGCGTTACGCCAGGCCCAAAAATGGCCATATGTCTGGAGGTTGGTCCCACGCCCAAAGAGCAAGCAGGGAAAACTATGCCTTGTTCTAAAGCTCTTTGGGAACCGCTTGCGTAGCCCCACAGACCCGCGGGCTGCAGGCTTTCCTGCTGCCTTCAGCCTCAAAAGAAACCTTTCGCAATTGGCCCCGCGCCAGGCCCAAAAATGGCCATATGTCTGAAGATTGGTCCCACGCCCAAAGAGCCAGCAGGGAAAACTATGCCTTGTTCTAAAGCTCTTTGTGAACCGCTTGCGTAGCCCCACACACCTGGGGGCTGCAGGCTTTCCTGCTCTCTTCAGCCTCAAAACAACCCTTTCACACATGGCGCCGTGCCAGGCACAAAAATGGCCATATATCTGGAGATTGGTCCCACGCCCAAAGAGCCAGCAGGGAAAATTATGCCTTGTTCTAAAGCTCTTTGGGAACCGCTTGCGTAGCCCCACACACCTGGGGGCTGCAGGCTTTCCTGCTGCCTTCAGCCTCAAAACCACCCTTTCCCACTTGGCCCCGCGCCAGGCCCAAAAATGGCCATATGTCTGGAGACTGGTCCCACGCCCAAAGAGCCAGCAGGGAAAACTATGCCTTGTTCTAAAGCTCTTTGGGAAACGCTTGCGTAGCCCCACACACCTGGGGGCTGCAGGCTTTCCTGCTCTCTTCAGCCTCAAAAGCACGCTTTCCCACTTGCCGCCGCGCCAGGCACAAAAATGGCCATATGTCTGGAGATTGGTCCCACGCTCAAAGAGCCAGCAGGGAAAACTATGCCTTGTTCTAAAGCTCTTTGGGAACCGCTTGCGTAGCCCCACACACCTGGGGGCTGCAGGCTTTCCTGCTGCCTTCAGCCTCAAAACCACCCTTTCCCACTTGGCGCTCCGCCAGGCACAAAAATGGCCATATGTCTGGAGAATGGTCCCACGCCCAAAGAGCCAGCAGGGAAAAATATGCCTTGTTCTAAAGCTCTTTGGGAACCGCTTGCGTAGCCCCACACACCTGGGGGCTGCAGGCTTTCCTGCTGCCTTCAGCCTCAAAACCACCCTTCCCCACATGGCGCCACGCCAGGCACAAAAATGGCCATATGTCTGGAGTTTGGTCCCACGCCCAAAGAGCCAGCAGGGAAAACTATGCCTTGTTCTAAAGCTCTTTGGGAACCGCTTGCGTAGCCCCACACACCTGGGGGCTGCAGGCTTTCCTGCTGCCTTCAACCTCAAAAGCACCCTTTTCCACATGGCGTCACGCCAGGCACAAAAATGGCCATATGTCTGGAGGTTGGTCCCACGCCCAAAGAGCCAGTAGGGAAAACTATGCCTTGTTCTAAAGCTCTTTGGGAACCGCTTGCGTAGCCCCACACACCTGGGGGCTGCAGGCTTTCCTGCTCTCTTCAGCCTCAAAACCACCCTTTCCCACTTGGCGCTCCGCCAGGCACAAAAATGGCCATATGTCTGGAGACTGGTCCCACGCCCAAAGAGCCAGCAGGGAAGACTATGCCTTGTTCTAAAGCTCTTTGGGAACCGCTTGCGTAGCCCCACACACCTGGGGGCTGCAGGCTTTCCTGCCGCCTTCAACCTCAAAAGCACCCTTTTCCACATGGCGTCACGACAGGCAGAAAAATGGCCATATGTCTGGAGACTGGTCCCACGCCCAAAGAGCCAGCAGGGAAAATTATGCCTTGTTCTAAAGCTCTTTGGGAACCGCTTGCGTAGCCCCACACACCTGGGGGCTGCAGGCTTTCCTGCTGCCTTCAGCCTCAAAAGAAACCTTTCGCAATTGGCGCCGTGCCAGGCCCAAAAATGGCCATATGTCTGAAGATTGGTCCCACGCCCAAAGAGCCAGCAGGGAAAACTATGCCTTGTTCTAAAGCTCTTTGTGAACCGCTTGCGTAGCCCCACACACCTGGGGGCTGCAGGCTTTCCTGCTCTCTTAAGCCTCAAAACAACCCTTTCGCACACGGCGCCGTGCCAGGCACAAAAATGGCCATATGTCTGGAGGTTGGTCCCACGCCCAAAGAGCCAGCAGGGAAAACTATGCCTTGTTCTAAAGCTCTTTGGGAACCGCTTGCGTAGCCCCACACATGTGGGGGCTGCAGGATTTCATGCTGCCTTCAGCCTCAAAACCACCCTTTCCTACTTGGCCCCGCGCCAGGCCCAAAAATGGCCATATGTCTGGAGACTGGTCCCATGCCCAAAGAGCCAGCAGGGAAAACTATGCCTTGTTCTAAAGCTCTTTGGGAACCGCTTGCGTAGCCCCACACACCTGGGGGCTGCAGGCTTTCCTGCTCTCTTCAGCCTCAAAACCACCCTTTTCCACATGGCGTCACGCCAGGCCCAAAAATGGCCATATGTCTGGAGACTGGTCCCACGCCCAAAGAGCCAGCAGGGAAAACTATGCCTTGTTCTAAAGCTCTTTGGGAACCGCTTGCGTAGCCCCACAGACCTGGGGGCTGCAGGCTTTCCTGCTCTCTTCAGCCTCAAAAGCACGCTTTCCCACTTGCCGCCGCGCCAGGCACAAAAATGGCCATATGTCTGGAGATTGGTCCCACGCTCAAAGAGCCAGCAGGGAAAACTATGCCTTGTTCTAAAGCTCTTTGGGAACCGCTTGCGTAGCCCGACACACCTGGGGGCTGCAGGCTTTCCTGCTGCCTTCAGACTCAAAACCACCCTTTCCCACTTGGCGCTGCGCCAGGCACAAAAATGGCCATATGTCTGGAGGTTGGTCCCACGCCCAAAGAGCCAGCAGGGAAAACTATGCCTTGTTCTAAAGCTCTTTGGGAACCGCTTGCGTAGCCCCACACACCTGGGGGCTGCAGGCTTTCCTGCTGCCTTCAGCCTCAAAACCACCCTTCCCCACATGGCGCCACGCCAGGCACAAAAATGGCCATATGTCTGGAGTTTGGTCCCACGCCCAAAGAGCCAGCAGGGAAAAGTGGCCCACATCGGGACAGTGCAAACAGTACTCAAAGACAGGGAGAGCAAGCTCTCTCTTGGCACTTTGGATGTGGGACATACAGCGAGATGTTTGCTGCTTTTACATTTGGCTGTTGGGAGATTTACAGCACAAAGATATCTAGTTGATTTGAAGCAGTTCCGAGAAAGTCTAAACATAATCCTCACTATTCCCTCCTGGCACTTTCCCTGTAGGGGATAGCGCAAGACGTTTCTGTACATTGGGCACAGCGCTCTGCAGGGTGTTAGCAGAGAGTTCCCGGGACAGTGAAACCCTATATCGGAGACACTGAGAAGAAGCCCCAATGTTCACTCCAGGCACTTTCAGTGTGGGTGCCTTCTCCACGTGGTTCCTGGTTTCACTGCAGCTCTGAAGAGAATGTTAGCAAAGAGGTAATCGGGACAGTGCAAACAGTACTCAAAGACAGGGAGAGCAAGCTCTCTCTTGGCACTTTGGATGTGGGACATACAGCGAGATGTTTGCTGCTTTTACATTTGGCTGTTGGGAGATTTACAGCACAAAGATATCTAGTTGATTTGAAGCAGTTCCGAGAAAGTCTAAGCATAATCCTCACTTTTCCCTCCTGGCACTTTCCCTGTAGGGGATACCGCAAGATGTTTCTGTATATTGGGCACAGCGCTCTGCAGGGTGTTAGCAGAGAGTTTCCCGGGACAGTGAAACCCTATGTCAGAGACACTGAGAAGAAGCCCCAATGTTCCCTCCAGGCACTTTCAGTGTGGGTGCCTTCTCCACGTGGTTCCTGGTTTCACTGCAGCTCTGAAGAGAATGTTAGCAAAGAGGTAATCGGGACAGTGCAAACAGTACTCAAAGACAGGGAGAGCAAGCTCTCTCTTGGCACTTTGGATGTGGGACATACAGCGAGATGTTTGCTGCTTTTACATTTGGCTGTTGGGAGATTTACAGCACAAAGATATCTAGTTGATTTGAAGCAGTTCCGAGAAAGTCTAAACATAATCCTCACTATTCCCTCCTGGCACTTTCCCTGTAGGGGATACCGCAAGACGTTTCTGTATATTGGGCACAGCGCTCTGCAGGGTGTTAGCAGAGAGTTTCCCGGGACAGTGAAACCCTATATCAGAGACACTGAGAAGAAGCCCCAATGTTCCCTCCAGGCACTTTCAGTGTGGGTGCCTTCTCCACGTGGTTCCTGGTTTCACTGCAGCTCTGAAGAGAATGTTAGCAAAGAGGTAATTGGGACAGTGCAAACAGTACTCAAAGACAGGGAGAGCAAGCTCTCTCTTGGCACTTTGGATGTGGGACATACAGCGAGATGTTTGCTGCTTTTACATTTGGCTGTTGGGAGATTTACAGCACAAAGATATCTAGTTGATTTGAAGCAGTTCCGAGAAAGTCTAAACATAATCCTCACTATTCCCTCCTGGCACTTTCCCTGTAGGGGATACCGCAAGACGTTTCTGTATATTGGGCACAGCGCTCTGCAGGGTGTTAGCAGAGAGTTTCCCGGGACAGTGAAACCCTATGTCAGAGACACTGAGAAGAAGCCCCAATGTTCCCTCCAGGCACTTTCAGTGTGGGTGCCTTCTCCACGTGGTTCCTGGTTTCACTGCAGCTCTGAAGAGAATGTTAGCAAAGAGGTAATCGGGACAGTGCAAACAGTACTCAAAGACAGGGAGAGCAAGCTCTCTCTTGGCACTTTGGATGTGGGACATACAGCGAGATGTTTGCTGCTTTTACATTTGGCTGTTGGGAGATTTACAGCACAAAGATATCTAGTTGATTTGAAGCAGTTCCGAGAAAGTCTAAACATAATCCTCACTTTTCCCTCCTGGCACTTTCCCTGTAGGGGATACCGCAAGACGTTTCTGTACATTGGGCACAGCGCTCTGCAGGGTGTTAGCAGAGAGTTTCCCGGGACAGTGAAACCCTATATCGGAGACACTGAGAAGAAGCCCCAATGTTCACTCCAGGCACTTTCAGTGTGGGTGCCTTCTCCACGTGGTTCCTGGTTTCACTGCAGCTCTGAAGAGAATGTTAGCAAAGAGGTAATCGGGACAGTGCAAACAGTACTCAAAGACAGGGAGAGCAAGCTCTCTCTTGGCACTTTGGATGTGGGACATACAGCGAGATGTTTGCTGCTTTTACATTTGGCTGTTGGGAGATTTACAGCACAAAGATATCTAGTTGATTTGAAGCAGTTCCGAGAAAGTCTAAACATAATCCTCACTATTCCCTCCTGGCACTTTCCCTGTAGGAGATACCGCAAGACGTTTCTGTATATTGGGCACAGCGCTCTGCAGGGTGTTAGCAGAGAGTTTCCCGGGACAGTGAAACCCTATGTCAAAGACACTGAGAAGAAGCCCCAATGTTCCCTCCAGGCACTTTCAGTGTGGGTGCCTTCTCCACGTGGTTCCTGGTTTCACTGCAGCTCTGAAGAGAATGTTAGCAAAGAGGTAATCGGGACAGTGCAAACAGTACTCAAAGACAGGGAGAGCAAGCTCTACATTACTCTCTTGGCACTTTGGATGTGGGACATACAGCGAGATGTTTGCTGCTTTTACATTTGGCTGTTGGGAGATTTACAGCACAAAGATATCTAGTTGATTTGAAGCAGTTCCGAGAAAGTCTAAGCATAATCCTCACTTTTCCCTCCTGGCACTTTCCCTGTAGGGGATACCGCAAGACGTTTCTGTATATTGGGCACAGCGCTCTGCAGGGTGTTAGCAGAGAGTTTCCCGGGACAGTGAAACCCTATGTCAGAGACACTGAGAAGAAGCCCCAATGTTCCTTCCAGGCACTTTCAGTGTGGGTGCCTTCTCCACGTGGTTCCTGGTTTCACTGCAGCTCTGAAGAGAATGTTAGCAAAGAGGTAATCGGGACAGTGCAAACAGTACTCAAAGACAGGGAGAGCAAGCTCTCTCTTGGCACTTTGGATGTGGGACATACAGCGAGATGTTTGCTGCTTTTACATTTGGCTGTTGGGAGATTTACAGCACAAAGATATCTAGTTGATTTGAAGCAGTTCCGAGAAAGTCTAAACATAATCCTCACTTTTCCCTCCTGGCACTTTCCCTGTAGGAGATACCGCAAGACGTTTCTGTATATTGGGCACAGCGCTCTGCAGGGTGTTAGCAGAGAGTTTCCCGGGACAGTGAAACCCTATGTCAGAGACACTGAGAAGAAGCCCCAATGTTCCCTCCAGGCACTTTCAGTGTGGGTGCCTTCTCCACGTGGTTCCTGGTTTCACTGCAGCTCTGAAGAGAATGTTAGCAAAGAGGTAATCGGGACAGTGCAAACAGTACTCAAAGACAGGGAGAGCAAGCTCTACATTACTCTCTTGGCACTTTGGATGTGGGACATACAGCGAGATGTTTGCTGCTTTTACATTTGGCTGTTGGGAGATTTACAGCACAAAGATATCTAGTTGATTTGAAGCAGTTCCGAGAAAGTCTAAACATAATCCTCACTTTTCCCTCCTGGCACTTTCCCTGTAGGGGATACCGCAAGACGTTTCTGTACATTGGGCACAGCGCTCTGCAGGGTGTTAGCAGAGAGTTTCCCGGGACAGTGAAACCCTATATCGGAGACACTGAGAAGAAGCCCCAATGTTCCCTCCAGGCACTTTCAGTGTGGGTGCCTTCTCCACGTGGTTCCTGGTTTCACTGCAGCTCTGAAGAGAATGTTAGCAAAGAGGTAATCGGGACAGTGCAAACAGTACTCAAAGACAGGGAGAGCAAGCTCTACATTACTCTCTTGGCACTTTGGATGTGGGACATACAGCGAGATGTTTGCTGCTTTTACATTTGGCTGTTGGGAGATTTACAGCACAAAGATATCTAGTTGATTTGAAGCAGTTCCGAGAAAGTCTAAACATAATCCTCACTTTTCCCTCCTGGCACTTTCCCTGTAGGGGATAGCGCAAGACGTTTCTGTACATTGGGCACAGCGCTCTGCAGGGTGTTAGCAGAGAGTTTCCCGTGTCGGAGGACGTCGGAGTGGGAGACGGACCCGGAGTAACGATGGAGTCTCAATATGAGTATGATCGTTCTCCCTTTATTCAAGTTTTCACAGAGTATATATAGACAGGCAATAAGAGCACGCGCTAGCGGCAGCTATATGATTGGCTTACAGTCTCTGTTCACGCACTGTCCAGGCAGTTCATTCACACATCAGATTGGTTACAAGAATTCACATAGTAAATTGCTCAGTCATTAGCACAACATGTTTTCTACCTTCTCAGTCCCCGTTTTTCCCATGTACTAATTCCATCTTCTACCACCTGTTTTGCCCTTAATCTAATCTCTCACAGTAGGGAGGCTGGCTCACGTGACCATTTTCTCTCAGACACATTCCTACAATTCCCCCTTTTTCTTCTTGAGCCAGCCAGACCTTATGCATGGCATTTTCTATCATGTCAGTCACTTTGCGGAGAACACACGAGGCTACCATAATCAATAATAATATAACCAACAGTAGCATGAGCCCTTGCTTTAGTAAGTCTGATAACCATCCCGTTATACCCCATGAGCTTAACCAATCGAAACCCTTTTTAACCGCTTTTAATTTGGACATGTTATCCTTGTTGTGACGCTCTTAGCAGGTTATATACTAAACACAATTAAAAACAGAATCAAAAAGAACCCTGCTAAGGCAATAAATACCCAGATTCCTAAATTTAGCCCAGAAAGCCAATTTCTTTGGATTTACCCACGAGAAATCCTTTTGTAATATTTCAAATACATTGCGGTTGCTGACAGCACGAGCGACCCTGGAAAAACAATCGTGGTAACATTTCGATCATCATAGTTACTGGTTTTGAAAAGGTATGTGGCAAAAATACCCACTCTAACGCAGTCAGGCTCTTTGCGAGTGCATCATCCCACTGTCCTATCAGGGCATAAAGTTGAAAATCTTGTAGGAAGGTGTTCAGTGCGTCTTGCAGCAGTAGTAGATTATATCTTATCTTGCAACATACTGTGATGCCTTCAGAGCTGTTGGGGTTAATGAACATAAAACTTACGGGGGGGGGGGGGGGGGGGGCAGACACAGTGCTTCAGGGCATCCCCTGTACCTTCAACGTGCGCCCATGTCTCTCTCCCCCTCTCTGACCTGAGACAGCCTCCTTATATCCTGCACTGGATTGACTGGAGAAGTACAGGCTAGAGTCGCTGCATGCATGGCCAGTGCACACAGCGAGTCCCACCAGACTCTCCTGCGCTGGATCGAGTAGAAAAGTACAGGCTAGAGTCACTGCACACGTGGCCAGCGTACGCAGCGAGTCTCACCAAACTCATGATCCGGCTTTGCTGACAGCAGCTGTCTGATACGTGACTACATTGTTGTAATCCCTTCTTGTTATCTTCTTCTGTGAAGGTCGGGTTCTCACGGATACACACATAGTTTTTAGAGCAACATATTCTACAACTCATACAAAGGTATGATGCAAAGCGGCATTTACAACTAATCGTATAATACTTATTAAACACAGCAAACAGCATACTAAACATAACAGACAAATTCCTTCCACACAGGCGATGAGTACGATTTGCTTCAACCAACCCCACCCCCAAGTCCATCCAGCAAAGAGATTTCACCCAGTGGTCTCCACAAGTTGCTGGTTCAGTCGGTGCAGTTCCTGCAGCTGGGCATGGATGGATTTGGAGTGGTCACTTAGATTCACACAATACAGTCCTTTAAAATCTTGACAACCATGTCTGTGAGCTGAAAGCAAAAAATCAGTAGCAGTTCTGTTTTGCAACATCGCATATCGAATACTATCTACATCTAGCAATAACTCAGAAATAGCGGTACTAGTAGCATTGTTAAACTTATCCTTGGCAGCAAGAGAGTCCTTGTTATCACAAATCCTTGGCAGCAAAAGAGTCCTTGTTAGCAAGAGAGCATGCGGACTCCCTGTTCTTGCTGGTACTGTGCTTTGATCTTCTTCCACAACAGGCCAAGATTCTCAAGCAGCTAGATAAGGTGTCTGTGAGTCCATTACAGGCTTATGTCATCCAAATGTTTTTCTTGCAAGCACCCGAGACTGAATAACAATTGGTGTGATATCTGTGTTTTCCAGCACCCAGGTGCGAGTCCCTTGCGTGTATTTACAGTCCTCCTCGCCGATTTTCCATTGCTTTCCCATATTCCACCCCCTTGCTCAGGAGACCGCTTCTGCTGGGGTTCATTTTAGTCTCGCAGGGTATAACACAGAGCAACCTACTAAGGCATGCAATAACATATACACATATAGGAAAAAACCAAAAACATATCTCTATGGTACTGCTTTGAATCAGGTGTCCTATTTCTCTTTTTCTGATGCTTTCTCATAATGCTTATGGCATACTCTTGTGCTAACGTGGCACATTTCCCATCTAATTGTTCCTGTTTGGTTTCTTTTTTTTTTTTTTTTTTTTTTTTTTTTTTTCCCCCCTTCTCTTTTTTCTTTTTTTTTTCTCTTTTTTCTTTTTTTCTCTTTTTTTCTCTTTTTTCTTTTTTTTTCTTTTTTTTTTTTTCTTTTTTTTCTCTTTTTTTTCTTTTTTTTTTTTTTTTTTACCCATCACTTACGACTGACATAAAAGTCTGCCTTTGCAACAAGAGCTCAGTTTCTCATTTTTCCTTAAGTTTCTCATTTTCATACAGAGCATCCTATAGATTTTGGCTCAACTCCTTTTCCCAATCAACCATGACCTTATAGACAAACAACAAACAACCAGCGATACGCCCTGCACGGGCGAGCCGTTCCCAAGAGTGTACATGTGTCGGCTCATGAAAACTCCCCCAATATTTCAGGACTTCCATCGGTTCTACAGCCCATCCTGGTGTATCTACCTGAGGCGCGCTCGCCTTACGTCTAAACATTGTGTATACACAAACTTCTTCACTTGACGGAGTGTCAGCCCTAGTTGCATACGAGAACAGTACCACACCGGGCAGAACACCTGCTCAAGCGGAGTCACCTAACAACACCGCACACAACAAAAAGCAAACGGTAGCACACATGCTGATCAGCAGGTATAAGCCGGCGCCCACAGACACACAGCAGACATACAAAAACAGCACTTTTATCTCAGGGAGACGACTGGGGAGGGGAGGGGGCGAGGCGGGCAATGTCAGGAGCAAACAGCTCCGGCTCTGTCCTTCTCTGCTGACATTCTGCCTCCTCCGTCGGCCTCAGGTGGAGCAGAGGGGATCAGCAGGGGATTGTCCCAGACCTTCGGACCTGGCCTGTTCGATCCCCCTCCCGTGGGTTGTAATGCTGCAAAAGCCCCGGCTGCTGTGGCTCGCTCCGCGTTCATATCTTGTAAGGTCGATAACACCAACCACCATGTCGTCGCTAACGGTGATGCCTCTTTGTCTCCTTTACTTATCATTTCCCACAGTTTTTTCCCAACAGCCTCCCATATTCCTGGTTTAAAAGCTGTCTGGGGCTCTGGTGCGAATCCGTTCTCTCTGCACCAGGTTAACCACCTTCGGAGCATACGCTCATCGTATTTCACCCCTCTCTTGGAGAGGATATGCAGGAGAAGTCTTAATATAGCCCCTTCTTCTTTTGTTACTTGTTGTCCCATCTCCTGCCCCGGCTTAATCAGTTTGAGCAACAGTTTCGCTGGTGTTTCAATCCCTCTCTTAGAGAGGATCCCAGCGAGTAGCGTGGCCGCAGCTTCTGTTTCCATAGCTGCGCCTGGGAGGTGAGGAGCGACCTCACGCCGTTGTCTGCTCCCGCTGATGCGCCCAAGCAGCACGTCTCCCAGCCGAAGTTTCCCACTCCCCTCCTCTAGCTGCTTACCGCAGTCTCGGAGAACTCAGTCGCGCTGAACCATCCTCTGCTACCAGATGTCGGAGGACGTCGGAGTGGGAGACGGACCCGGAGTAACGATGGAGTCTCAATATGAGTATGATCGTTCTCCCTTTATTCAAGTTTTCACAGAGTATATATAGACAGGCAATAAGAGCACGCGCTAGCGGCAGCTATATGATTGGCTTACAGTCTCTGTTCACGCACTGTCCAGGCAGTTCATTCACACATCAGATTGGTTACAAGAATTCACATAGTAAATTGCTCAGTCATTAGCACAACATGTTTTCTACCTTCTCAGTCCCCGTTTTTCCCATGTACTAATTCCATCTTCTACCACCTGTTTTGCCCTTAATCTAATCTCTCACAGTAGGGAGGCTGGCTCACGTGACCATTTTCTCTCAGACACATTCCTACATCCCGGGACAGTGAAACCCTATATCGGAGACACTGAGAAGAAGCCCCAATGTTCACTCCAGGCACTTTCAGTGTGGGTGCCTTCTCCACGTGGTTCCTGGTTTCACTGCAGCTCTGAAGAGAATGTTAGCAAAGAGGTAATCGGGACAGTGCAAACAGTACTCAAAGACAGGGAGAGCAAGCTCTCTCTTGGCACTTTGGATGTGGGACATACAGCGAGATGTTTGCTGCTTTTACATTTGGCTGTTGGGAGATTTACAGCACAAAGATATCTAGTTGATTTGAAGCAGTTCCGAGAAAGTCTAAACATAATCCTCACTATTCCCTCCTGGCACTTTCCCTGTAGGGGATACCACAAGACGTTTCTGTATATTGGGCACAGCGCTCTGCAGGGTGTTAGCAGAGAGTTTCCCGGGACAGTGAAACCCTATGTCAGAGACACTGAGAAGAAGCCCCAATGTTCCCTCCAGGCACTTTCAGTGTGGGTGCCTTCTCCACGTGGTTCCTGGTTTCACTGCAGCTCTGAAGAGAATGTTAGCAAAGAGGTAATCGGGACAGTGCAAACAGTACTCAAAGACAGGGAGAGCAAGCTCTCTCTTGGCACTTTGGATGTGGGACATACAGCGAGATGTTTGCTGCTTTTACATTTGGCTGTTGGGAGATTTACAGCACAAAGATATCTAGTTGATTTGAAGCAGTTCCGAGAAAGTCTAAACATAATCCTCACTATTCCCTCCTGGCACTTTCCCTGTAGGGGATACCGCAAGACGTTTCTGTATATTGGGCACAGCGCTCTGCAGGGTGTTAGCAGAGAGTTTCCCGGGACAGTGAAACCCTATGTCAGAGACACTGAGAAGAAGCCCCAATGTTCCCTCCAGGCACTTTCAGTGTGGGTGCCTTCTCCACGTGGTTCCTGGTTTCACTGCAGCTCTGAAGAGAATGTTAGCAAAGAGGTAATCGGGACAGTGCAAACAGTACTCAAAGACAGGGAGAGCAAGCTCTCTCTTGGCACTTTGGATGTGGGACATACAGCGAGATGTTTGCTGCTTTTACATTTGGCTGTTGGGAGATTTACAGCACAAAGATATCTAGTTGATTTGAAGCAGTTCCGAGAAAGTCTAAACATAATCCTCACTTTTCCCTCCTGGCACTTTCCCTGTAGGAGATACCGCAAGACGTTTCTGTACATTGGGCACAGCGCTCTGCAGGGTGTTAGCAGAGAGTTTCCCGGGACAGTGAAACCCTATATCGGAGACACTGAGAAGAAGCCCCAATGTTCCCTCCAGGCACTTTCAGTGTGGGTGCCTTCTCCACGTGGTTCCTGGTTTCACTGCAGCTCTGAAGAGAATGTTAGCAAAGAGGTAATCGGGACAGTGCAAACAGTACTCAAAGACAGGGAGAGCAAGCTCTCTCTTGGCACTTTGGATGTGGGACATACAGCGAGATGTTTGCTGCTTTTACATTTGGCTGTTGGGAGATTTACAGCACAAAGATATCTAGTTGATTTGAAGCAGTTCCGAGAAAGTCTAAACATAATCCTCACTATTCCCTCCTGGCACTTTCCCTGTAGGGGATACCGCAAGACGTTTCTGTATATTGGGCACAGCGCTCTGCAGGGTGTTAGCAGAGAGTTTCCCGGGACAGTGAAACCCTATGTCAGAGACACTGAGAAGAAGCCCCAATGTTCCCTCCAGGCACTTTCAGTGTGGGTGCCTTCTCCACGTGGTTCCTGGTTTCACTGCAGCTCTGAAGAGAATGTTAGCAAAGAGGTAATCGGGACAGTGCAAACAGTACTCAAAGACAGGGAGAGCAAGCTCTCTCTTGGCACTTTGGATGTGGGACATACAGCGAGATGTTTGCTGCTTTTACATTTGGCTGTTGGGAGATTTACAGCACAAAGATATCTAGTTGATTTGAAGCAGTTCCGAGAAAGTCTAAACATAATCCTCACTTTTCCCTCCTGGCACTTTCCCTGTAGGAGATACCGCAAGACGTTTCTGTACATTGGGCACAGCGCTCTGCAGGGTGTTAGCAGAGAGTTTCCCGGGACAGTGAAACCCTATGTCAGAGACACTGAGAAGAAGCCCCAATGTTCCCTCCAGGCACTTTCAGTGTGGGTGCCTTCTCCACGTGGTTCCTGGTTTCACTGCAGCTCTGAAGAGAATGTTAGCAAAGAGGTAATCGGGACAGTGCAAACAGTACTCAAAGACAGGGAGAGCAAGCTCTACATTACTCTCTTGGCACTTTGGATGTGGGACATACAGCGAGATGTTTGCTGCTTTTACATTTGGCTGTTGGGAGATTTACAGCACAAAGATATCTAGTTGATTTGAAGCAGTTCCGAGAAAGTCTAAACATAATCCTCACTATTCCCTCCTGGCACTTTCCCTGTAGGGGATACCGCAAGACGTTTCTGTATATTGGGCACAGCGCTCTGCAGGGTGTTAGCAGAGAGTTTCCCGGGACAGTGAAACCCTATGTCAGAGACACTGAGAAGAAGCCCCAATGTTCCCTCCAGGCACTTTCAGTGTGGGTGCCTTCTCCACGTGGTTCCTGGTTTCACTGCAGCTCTGAAGAGAATGTTAGCAAAGAGGTAATCGGGACAGTGCAAACAGTACTCAAAGACAGGGAGAGCAAGCTCTCTCTTGGCACTTTGGATGTGGGACATACAGCGAGATGTTTGCTGCTTTTACATTTGGCTGTTGGGAGATTTACAGCACAAAGATATCTAGTTGATTTGAAGCAGTTCCGAGAAAGTCTAAACATAATCCTCACTTTTCCCTCCTGGCACTTTCCCTGTAGGAGATACCGCAAGACGTTTCTGTATATTGGGCACAGCGCTCTGCAGGGTGTTAGCAGAGAGTTTCCCGGGACAGTGAAACCCTATGTCAGAGACACTGAGAAGAAGCCCCAATGTTCCCTCCAGGCACTTTCAGTGTGGGTGCCTTCTCCACGTGGTTCCTGGTTTCACTGCAGCTCTGAAGAGAATGTTAGCAAAGAGGTAATCGGGACAGTGCAAACAGTACTCAAAGACAGGGAGAGCAAGCTCTCTCTTGGCACTTTGGATGTGGGACATACAGCGAGATGTTTGCTGCTTTTACATTTGGCTGTTGGGAGATTTACAGCACAAAGATATCTAGTTGATTTGAAGCAGTTCCGAGAAAGTCTAAACATAATCCTCACTTTTCCCTCCTGGCACTTTCCCTGTAGGGGATACCGCAAGACGTTTCTGTACATTGGGCACAGCGCTCTGCAGGGTGTTAGCAGAGAGTTTCCCGGGACAGTGAAACCCTATATCGGAGACACTGAGAAGAAGCCCCAATGTTCCTTCCAGGCACTTTCAGTGTGGGTGCCTTCTCCACGTGGTTCCTGGTTTCACTGCAGCTCTGAAGAGAATGTTAGCAAAGAGGTAATCGGGACAGTGCAAACAGTACTCAAAGACAGGGAGAGCAAGCTCTCTCTTGGCACTTTGGATGTGGGACATACAGCGAGATGTTTGCTGCTTTTACATTTGGCTGTTGGGAGATTTACAGCACAAAGATATCTAGTTGATTTGAAGCAGTTCCGAGAAAGTCTAAACATAATCCTCACTTTTCCCTCCTGGCACTTTCCCTGTAGGAGATACCGCAAGACGTTTCTGTATATTGGGCACAGCGCTCTGCAGGGTGTTAGCAGAGAGTTTCCCGGGACAGTGAAACCCTATGTCAGAGACACTGAGAAGAAGCCCCAATGTTCCCTCCAGGCACTTTCAGTGTGGGTGCCTTCTCCACGTGGTTCCTGGTTTCACTGCAGCTCTGAAGAGAATGTTAGCAAAGAGGTAATCGGGACAGTGCAAACAGTACTCAAAGACAGGGAGAGCAAGCTCTACATTACTCTCTTGGCACTTTGGATGTGGGACATACAGCGAGATGTTTGCTGCTTTTACATTTGGCTGTTGGGAGATTTACAGCACAAAGATATCTAGTTGATTTGAAGCAGTTCCGAGAAAGTCTAAACATAATCCTCACTTTTCCCTCCTGGCACTTTCCCTGTAGGGGATACCGCAAGACGTTTCTGTACATTGGGCACAGCGCTCTGCAGGGTGTTAGCAGAGAGTTTCCCGGGACAGTGAAACCCTATATCGGAGACACTGAGAAGAAGCCCCAATGTTCCCTCCAGGCACTTTCAGTGTGGGTGCCTTCTCCACGTGGTTCCTGGTTTCACTGCAGCTCTGAAGAGAATGTTAGCAAAGAGGTAATCGGGACAGTGCAAACAGTACTCAAAGACAGGGAGAGCAAGCTCTACATTACTCTCTTGGCACTTTGGATGTGGGACATACAGCGAGATGTTTGCTGCTTTTACATTTGGCTGTTGGGAGATTTACAGCACAAAGATATCTAGTTGATTTGAAGCAGTTCCGAGAAAGTCTAAACATAATCCTCACTTTTCCCTCCTGGCACTTTCCCTGTAGGGGATACCGCAAGACGTTTCTGTACATTGGGCACAGCGCTCTGCAGGGTGTTAGCAGAGAGTTTCCCGGGACAGTGAAACCCTATATCGGAGACACTGAGAAGAAGCCCCAATGTTCACTCCAGGCACTTTCAGTGTGGGTGCCTTCTCCACGTGGTTCCTGGTTTCACTGCAGCTCTGAAGAGAATGTTAGCAAAGAGGTAATCGGGACAGTGCAAACAGTACTCAAAGACAGGGAGAGCAAGCTCTCTCTTGGCACTTTGGATGTGGGACATACAGCGAGATGTTTGCTGCTTTTACATTTGGCTGTTGGGAGATTTACAGCACAAAGATATCTAGTTGATTTGAAGCAGTTCCGAGAAAGTCTAAACATAATCCTCACTATTCCCTCCTGGCACTTTCCCTGTAGGGGATACCACAAGACGTTTCTGTATATTGGGCACAGCGCTCTGCAGGGTGTTAGCAGAGAGTTTCCCGGGACAGTGAAACCCTATGTCAGAGACACTGAGAAGAAGCCCCAATGTTCCCTCCAGGCACTTTCAGTGTGGGTGCCTTCTCCTCGTGGTTCCTGGTTTCACTGCAGCTCTGAAGAGAATGTTAGCAAAGAGGTAATCGGGACAGTGCAAACAGTACTCAAAGACAGGGAGAGCAAGCTCTCTCTTGGCACTTTGGATGTGGGACATACAGCGAGATGTTTGCTGCTTTTACATTTGGCTGTTGGGAGATTTACAGCACAAAGATATCTAGTTGATTTGAAGCAGTTCCGAGAAAGTCTAAACATAATCCTCACTATTCCCTCCTGGCACTTTCCCTGTAGGGGATACCGCAAGACGTTTCTGTATATTGGGCACAGCGCTCTGCAGGGTGTTAGCAGAGACTTTCCCGGGACAGTGAAACCCTATGTCAGAGACACTGAGAAGAAGCCCCAATGTTCCCTCCAGGCACTTTCAGTGTGGGTGCCTTCTCCACGTGGTTCCTGGTTTCACTGCAGCTCTGAAGAGAATGTTAGCAAAGAGGTAATCGGGACAGTGCAAACAGTACTCAAAGACAGGGAGAGCAAGCTCTCTCTTGGCACTTTGGATGTGGGACATACAGCGAGATGTTTGCTGCTTTTACATTTGGCTGTTGGGAGATTTACAGCACAAAGATATCTAGTTGATTTGAAGCAGTTCCGAGAAAGTCTAAACATAATCCTCACTTTTCCCTCCTGGCACTTTCCCTGTAGGAGATACCGCAAGACGTTTCTGTACATTGGGCACAGCGCTCTGCAGGGTGTTAGCAGAGAGTTTCCCGGGACAGTGAAACCCTATGTCAGAGACACTGAGAAGAAGCCCCAATGTTCCCTCCAGGCACTTTCAGTGTGGGTGCCTTCTCCACGTGGTTCCTGG
This sequence comes from Chroicocephalus ridibundus, assembly GCF_963924245.1. Lineage (NCBI taxonomy): Eukaryota > Metazoa > Chordata > Aves > Charadriiformes > Laridae > Chroicocephalus > Chroicocephalus ridibundus. Next base: position 322,536 of record NW_026961662.1, read on the forward strand.
TTTCACTGCAGCTCTGAAGAGAATGTTAGCAAAGAGGTAATCGGGACAGTGCAAACAGTACTCAAAGACAGGGAGAGCAAGCTCTCTCTTGGCACTTTGGATGTGGGACATACAGCGAGATGTTTGCTGCTTTTACATTTGGCTGTTGGGAGATTTACAGCACAAAGATATCTAGTTGATTTGAAGCAGTTCGGAGAAAGTCTAAACATAATCCTCACTATTCCCTCCTGGCACTTTCCCTGTAGGGGATAGCGCAAGACGTTTCTGTATATTGGGCACAGCGCTCTGCAGGGTGTTAGCAGAGAGTTTCCCGGGACAGTGAAACCCTATGTCAGAGACACTGAGAAGAAGCCCCAATGTTCCCTCCAGGCACTTTCAGTGTGGGTGCCTTCTCCACGTGGTTCCTGGTTTCACTGCAGCTCTGAAGAGAATGTTAGCAAAGAGGTAATCGGGACAGTGCAAACAGTACTCAAAGACAGGGAGAGCAAGCTCTCTCTTGGCACTTTGGATGTGGGACATACAGCGAGATGTTTGCTGCTTTTACATTTGGCTGTTGGGAGATTTACAGCACAAAGATATCTAGTTGATTTGAAGCAGTTCCGAGAAAGTCTAAACATAATCCTCACTATTCCCTCCTGGCACTTTCCCTGTAGGAGATACCGCAAGACGTTTCTGTATATTGGGCACAGCGCTCTGCAGGGTGTTAGCAGAGAGTTTCCCGGGACAGTGAAACCCTATGTCAAAGACACTGAGAAGAAGCCCCAATGTTCCCTCCAGGCACTTTCAGTGTGGGTGCCTTCTCCACGTGGTTCCTGGTTTCACTGCAGCTCTGAAGAGAATGTTAGCAAAGAGGTAATCGGGACAGTGCAAACAGTACTCAAAGACAGGGAGAGCAAGCTCTCTCTTGGCACTTTGGATGTGGGACATACAGCGAGATGTTTGCTGCTTTTACATTTGGCTGTTGGGAGATTTACAGCACAAAGATATCTAGTTGATTTGAAGCAGTTCCGAGAAAGTCTAAACATAATCCTCACTATTCCCTCCTGGCACTTTCCCTGTAGGAGATACCGCAAGACGTTTCTGTATATTGGGCACAGCGCTCTGCAGGGTGTTAGCAGAGAGTTTCCCGGGACAGTGAAACCCTATGTCAAAGACACTGAGAAGAAGCCCCAATGTTCCCTCCAGGCACTTTCAGTGTGGGTGCCTTCTCCACGTGGTTCCTGGTTTCACTGCAGCTCTGAAGAGAATGTTAGCAAAGAGGTAATCGGGACAGTGCAAACAGTACTCAAAGACAGGGAGAGCAAGCTCTACATTACTCTCTTGGCACTTTGGATGTGGGACATACAGCGAGATGTTTGCTGCTTTTACATTTGGCTGTTGGGAGATTTACAGCACAAAGATATCTAGTTGATTTGAAGCAGTTCCGAGAAAGTCTAAACATAATCCTCACTTTTCCCTCCTGGCACTTTCCCTGTAGGGGATACCGCAAGACGTTTCTGTACATTGGGCACAGCGCTCTGCAGGGTGTTAGCAGAGAGTTTCCCGGGACAGTGAAACCCTATATCGGAGACACTGAGAAGAAGCCCCAATGTTCCCTCCAGGCACTTTCAGTGTGGGTGCCTTCTCCACGTGGTTCCTGGTTTCACTGCAGCTCTGAAGAGAATGTTAGCAAAGAGGTAATCGGGACAGTGCAAACAGTACTCAAAGACAGGGAGAGCAAGCTCTACATTACTCTCTTGGCACTTTGGATGTGGGACATACAGCGAGATGTTTGCTGCTTTTACATTTGGCTGTTGGGAGATTTACAGCACAAAGATATCTAGTTGATTTGAAGCAGTTCCGAGAAAGTCTAAACATAATCCTCACTTTTCCCTCCTGGCACTTTCCCTGTAGGGGATAGCGCAAGACGTTTCTGTACATTGGGCACAGCGCTCTGCAGGGTGTTAGCAGAGAGTTTCCCGGGACAGTGAAACCCTATGTCAGAGACACTGAGAAGAAGCCCCAATGTTCCCTCCAGGCACTTTCAGTGTGGGTGCCTTCTCCACGTGGTTCCTGGTTTCACTGCAGCTCTGAAGAGAATGTTAGCAAAGAGGTAATCGGGACAGTGCAAACAGTACTCAAAGACAGGGAGAGCAAGCTCTCTCTTGGCACTTTGGATGTGGGACATACAGCGAGATGTTTGCTGCTTTTACATTTGGCTGTTGGGAGATTTACAGCACAAAGATATCTAGTTGATTTGAAGCAGTTTTGAGAAAGTCTAAACATAATCCTCACTTTTCCCTCCTGGCACTTTCCCTGTAGGAGATACCGCAAGACGTTTCTGTATATTGGGCACAGCGCTCTGCAGGGTGTTAGCAGAGAGTTTCCCGGGACAGTGAAACCCTATGTCAGAGACACTGAGAAGAAGCCCCAATGTTCCCTCCAGGCACTTTCAGTGTGGGTGCCTTCTCCACGTGGTTCCTGGTTTCACTGCAGCTCTGAAGAGAATGTTAGCAAAGAGGTAATCGGGACAGTGCAAACAGTACTCAAAGACAGGGAGAGCAAGCTCTACATTACTCTCTTGGCACTTTGGATGTGGGACATACAGCGAGATGTTTGCTGCTTTTACATTTGGCTGTTGGGAGATTTACAGCACAAAGATATCTAGTTGATTTGAAGCAGTTCCGAGAAAGTCTAAACATAATCCTCACTTTTCCCTCCTGGCACTTTCCCTGTAGGGGATAGCGCAAGACGTTTCTGTACATTGGGCACAGCGCTCTGCAGGGTGTTAGCAGAGAGTTTCCCGGGACAGTGAAACCCTATATCGGAGACACTGAGAAGAAGCCCCAATGTTCACTCCAGGCACTTTCAGTGTGGGTGCCTTCTCCACGTGGTTCCTGGTTTCACTGCAGCTCTGAAGAGAATGTTAGCAAAGAGGTAATCGGGACAGTGCAAACAGTACTCAAAGACAGGGAGAGCAAGCTCTCTCTTGGCACTTTGGATGTGGGACATACAGCGAGATGTTTGCTGCTTTTACATTTGGCTGTTGGGAGATTTACAGCACAAAGATATCTAGTTGATTTGAAGCAGTTCCGAGAAAGTCTAAACATAATCCTCACTATTCCCTCCTGGCACTTTCCCTGTAGGGGATACCGCAAGACGTTTCTGTATATTGGGCACAGCGCTCTGCAGGGTGTTAGCAGAGAGTTTCCCGGGACAGTGAAACCCTATGTCAGAGACACTGAGAAGAAGCCCCAATGTTCCCTCCAGGCACTTTCAGTGTGGGTGCCTTCTCCACGTGGTTCCTGGTTTCACTGCAGCTCTGAAGAGAATGTTAGCAAAGAGGTAATCGGGACAGTGCAAACAGTACTCAAAGACAGGGAGAGCAAGCTCTCTCTTGGCACTTTGGATGTGGGACATACAGCGAGATGTTTGCTGCTTTTACATTTGGCTGTTGGGAGATTTACAGCACAAAGATATCTAGTTGATTTGAAGCAGTTCCGAGAAAGTCTAAACATAATCCTCACTTTTCCCTCCTGGCACTTTCCCTGTAGGGGATACCGCAAGACGTTTCTGTACATTGGGCACAGCGCTCTGCAGGGTGTTAGCAGAGAGTTTCCCGGGACAGTGAAACCCTATATCGGAGACACTGAGAAGAAGCCCCAATGTTCACTCCAGGCACTTTCAGTGTGGGTGCCTTCTCCACGTGGTTCCTGGTTTCACTGCAGCTCTGAAGAGAATGTTAGCAAAGAGGTAATCGGGACAGTGCAAACAGTACTCAAAGACAGGGAGAGCAAGCTCTCTCTTGGCACTTTGGATGTGGGACATACAGCGAGATGTTTGCTGCTTTTACATTTGGCTGTTGGGAGATTTACAGCACAAAGATATCTAGTTGATTTGAAGCAGTTCCGAGAAAGTCTAAACATAATCCTCACTATTCCCTCCTGGCACTTTCCCTGTAGGAGATACCGCAAGACGTTTCTGTATATTGGGCACAGCGCTCTGCAGGGTGTTAGCAGAGAGTTTCCCGGGACAGTGAAACCCTATATCGGAGACACTGAGAAGAAGCCCCAATGTTCCCTCCAGGCACTTTCAGTGTGGGTGCCTTCTCCACGTGGTTCCTGGTTTCACTGCAGCTCTGAAGAGAATGTTAGCAAAGAGGTAATCGGGACAGTGCAAACAGTACTCAAAGACAGGGAGAGCAAGCTCTCTCTTGGCACTTTGGATGTGGGACATACAGCGAGATGTTTGCTGCTTTTACATTTGGCTGTTGGGAGATTTACAGCACAAAGATATCTAGTTGATTTGAAGCAGTTCCGAGAAAGTCTAAACATAATCCTCACTTTTCCCTCCTGGCACTTTCCCTGTAGGAGATACCGCAAGACGTTTCTGTACATTGGGCACAGCGCTCTGCAGGGTGTTAGCAGAGAGTTTCCCGGGACAGTGAAACCCTATGTCAGAGACACTGAGAAGAAGCCCCAATGTTCCCTCCAGGCACTTTCAGTGTGGGTGCCTTCTCCACGTGGTTCCTGGTTTCACTGCAGCTCTGAAGAGAATGTTAGCAAAGAGGTAATCGGGACAGTGCAAACAGTACTCAAAGACAGGGAGAGCAAGCTCTCTCTTGGCACTTTGGATGTGGGACATACAGCGAGATGTTTGCTGCTTTTACATTTGGCTGTTGGGAGATTTACAGCACAAAGATATCTAGTTGATTTGAAGCAGTTCCGAGAAAGTCTAAACATAATCCTCACTATTCCCTCCTGGCACTTTCCCTGTAGGAGATACCGCAAGACGTTTCTGTATATTGGGCACAGCGCTCTGCAGGGTGTTAGCAGAGAGTTTCCCGGGACAGTGAAACCCTATGTCAAAGACACTGAGAAGAAGCCCCAATGTTCCCTCCAGGCACTTTCAGTGTGGGTGCCTTCTCCACGTGGTTCCTGGTTTCACTGCAGCTCTGAAGAGAATGTTAGCAAAGAGGTAATCGGGACAGTGCAAACAGTACTCAAAGACAGGGAGAGCAAGCTCTACATTACTCTCTTGGCACTTTGGATGTGGGACACACAGCGAGATGTTTGCTGCTTTTACATTTGGCTGTTGGGAGATTTACAGCACAAAGATATCTAGTTGATTTGAAGCAGTTCCGAGAAAGTCTAAGCATAATCCTCACTTTTCCCTCCTGGCACTTTCCCTGTAGGGGATACCGCAAGACGTTTCTGTATATTGGGCACAGCGCTCTGCAGGGTGTTAGCAGAGAGTTTCCCGGGACAGTGAAACCCTATGTCAGAGACACTGAGAAGAAGCCCCAATGTTCCCTCCAGGCACTTTCAGTGTGGGTGCCTTCTCCACGTGGTTCCTGGTTTCACTGCAGCTCTGAAGAGAATGTTAGCAAAGAGGTAATCGGGACAGTGCAAACAGTACTCAAAGACAGGGAGAGCAAGCTCTCTCTTGGCACTTTGGATGTGGGACATACAGCGAGATGTTTGCTGCTTTTACATTTGGCTGTTGGGAGATTTACAGCACAAAGATATCTAGTTGATTTGAAGCAGTTCCGAGAAAGTCTAAACATAATCCTCACATTTCCCTCCTGGCACTTTCCCTGTAGGAGATACCGCAAGACGTTTCTGTATATTGGGCACAGCGCTCTGCAGGGTGTTAGCAGAGAGTTTCCCGGGACAGTGAAACCCTATGTCAAAGACACTGAGAAGAAGCCCCAATGTTCCCTCCAGGCACTTTCAGTGTGGGTGCCTTCTCCACGTGGTTCCTGGTTTCACTGCAGCTCTGAAGAGAATGTTAGCAAAGAGGTAATCGGGACAGTGCAAACAGTACTCAAAGACAGGGAGAGCAAGCTCTACATTACTCTCTTGGCACTTTGGATGTGGGACATACAGCGAGATGTTTGCTGCTTTTACATTTGGCTGTTGGGAGATTTACAGCACAAAGATATCTAGTTGATTTGAAGCAGTTCCGAGAAAGTCTAAGCATAATCCTCACTTTTCCCTCCTGGCACTTTCCCTGTAGGGGATTCCGCAAGACGTTTCTGTATATTGGGCACAGCGCTCTGCAGGGTGTTAGCAGAGAGTTTCCCGGGACAGTGAAACCCTATGTCAGAGACACTGAGAAGAAGCCCCAATGTTCCCTCCAGGCACTTTCAGTGTGGGTGCCTTCTCCACGTGGTTCCTGGTTTCACTGCAGCTCTGAAGAGAATGTTAGCAAAGAGGTAATCGGGACAGTGCAAACAGTACTCAAAGACAGGGAGAGCAAGCTCTCTCTTGGCACTTTGGATGTGGGACATACAGCGAGATGTTTGCTGCTTTTACATTTGGCTGTTGGGAGATTTACAGCACAAAGATATCTAGTTGATTTGAAGCAGTTCCGAGAAAGTCTAAACATAATCCTCACTTTTCCCTCCTGGCACTTTCCCTGTAGGAGATACCGCAAGACGTTTCTGTACATTGGGCACAGCGCTCTGCAGGGTGTTAGCAGAGAGTTTCCCGGGACAGTGAAACCCTATGTCAGAGACACTGAGAAGAAGCCCCAATGTTCCCTCCAGGCACTTTCAGTGTGGGTGCCTTCTCCACGTGGTTCCTGGTTTCACTGCAGCTCTGAAGAGAATGTTAGCAAAGAGGTAATCGGGACAGTGCAAACAGTACTCAAAGACAGGGAGAGCAAGCTCTCTCTTGGCACTTTGGATGTGGGACATACAGCGAGATGTTTGCTGCTTTTACATTTGGCTGTTGGGAGATTTACAGCACAAAGATATCTAGTTGATTTGAAGCAGTTCCGAGAAAGTCTAAACATAATCCTCACTTTTCCCTCCTGGCACTTTCCCTGTAGGAGATACCGCAAGACGTTTCTGTATATTGGGCACAGCGCTCTGCAGGGTGTTAGCAGAGAGTTTCCCGGGACAGTGAAACCCTATGTCAGAGACACTGAGAAGAAGCCCCAATGTTCCCTCCAGGCACTTTCAGTGTGGGTGCCTTCTCCACGTGGTTCCTGGTTTCACTGCAGCTCTGAAGAGAATGTTAGCAAAGAGGTAATCGGGACAGTGCAAACAGTACTCAAAGACAGGGAGAGCAAGCTCTACATTACTCTCTTGGCACTTTGGATGTGGGACATACAGCGAGATGTTTGCTGCTTTTACATTTGGCTGTTGGGAGATTTACAGCACAAAGATATCTAGTTGATTTGAAGCAGTTCCGAGAAAGTCTAAACATAATCCTCACTTTTCCCTCCTGGCACTTTCCCTGTAGGGGATACCGCAAGACGTTTCTGTATATTGGGCACAGCGCTCTGCAGGGTGTTAGCAGAGAGTTTCCCGGGACAGTGAAACCCTATGTCAGAGACACTGAGAAGAAGCCCCAATGTTCCCTCCAGGCACTTTCAGTGTGGGTGCCTTCTCCACGTGGTTCCTGGTTTCACTGCAGCTCTGAAGAGAATGTTAGCAAAGAGGTAATCGGGACAGTGCAAACAGTACTCAAAGACAGGGAGAGCAAGCTCTCTCTTGGCACTTTGGATGTGGGACATACAGCGAGATGTTTGCTGCTTTTACATTTGGCTGTTGGGAGATTTACAGCACAAAGATATCTAGTTGATTTGAAGCAGTTCCGAGAAAGTCTAAACATAATCCTCACTTTTCCCTCCTGGCACTTTCCCTGTAGGGGATACCGCAAGACGTTTCTGTACATTGGGCACAGCGCTCTGCAGGGTGTTAGCAGAGAGTTTCCCGGGACAGTGAAACCCTATATCGGAGACACTGAGAAGAAGCCCCAATGTTCACTCCAGGCACTTTCAGTGTGGGTGCCTTCTCCACGTGGTTCCTGGTTTCACTGCAGCTCTGAAGAGAATGTTAGCAAAGAGGTAATCGGGACAGTGCAAACAGTACTCAAAGACAGGGAGAGCAAGCTCTCTCTTGGCACTTTGGATGTGGGACATACAGCGAGATGTTTGCTGCTTTTACATTTGGCTGTTGGGAGATTTACAGCACAAAGATATCTAGTTGATTTGAAGCAGTTCCGAGAAAGTCTAAACATAATCCTCACTTTTCCCTCCTGGCACTTTCCCTGTAGGAGATACCGCAAGACGTTTCTGTATATTGGGCACAGCGCTCTGCAGGGTGTTAGCAGAGAGTTTCCCGGGACAGTGAAACCCTATGTCAAAGACACTGAGAAGAAGCCCCAATGTTCCCTCCAGGCACTTTCAGTGTGGGTGCCTTCTCCACGTGGTTCCTGGTTTCACTGCAGCTCTGAAGAGAATGTTAGCAAAGAGGTAATCGGGACAGTGCAAACAGTACTCAAAGACAGGGAGAGCAAGCTCTACATTACTCTCTTGGCACTTTGGATGTGGGACATACAGCGAGATGTTTGCTGCTTTTACATTTGGCTGTTGGGAGATTTACAGCACAAAGATATCTAGTTGATTTGAAGCAGTTCCGAGAAAGTCTAAGCATAATCCTCACTTTTCCCTCCTGGCACTTTCCCTGTAGGGGATACCGCAAGACGTTTCTGTATATTGGGCACAGCGCTCTGCAGGGTGTTAGCAGAGAGTTTCCCGGGACAGTGAAACCCTATGTCAGAGACACTGAGAAGAAGCCCCAATGTTCCCTCCAGGCACTTTCAGTGTGGGTGCCTTCTCCACGTGGTTCCTGGTTTCACTGCAGCTCTGAAGAGAATGTTAGCAAAGAGGTAATCGGGACAGTGCAAACAGTACTCAAAGACAGGGAGAGCAAGCTCTCTCTTGGCACTTTGGATGTGGGACATACAGCGAGATGTTTGCTGCTTTTACATTTGGCTGTTGGGAGATTTACAGCACAAAGATATCTAGTTGATTTGAAGCAGTTCCGAGAAAGTCTAAACATAATCCTCACTTTTCCCTCCTGGCACTTTCCCTGTAGGAGATACCGCAAGACGTTTCTGTATATTGGGCACAGCGCTCTGCAGGGTGTTAGCAGAGAGTTTCCCGGGACAGTGAAACCCTATGTCAGAGACACTGAGAAGAAGCCCCAATGTTCCCTCCAGGCACTTTCAGTGTGGGTGCCTTCTCCACGTGGTTCCTGGTTTCACTGCAGCTCTGAAGAGAATGTTAGCAAAGAGGTAATCGGGACAGTGCAAACAGTACTCAAAGACAGGGAGAGCAAGCTCTACATTACTCTCTTGGCACTTTGGATGTGGGACATACAGCGAGATGTTTGCTGCTTTTACATTTGGCTGTTGGGAGATTTACAGCACAAAGATATCTAGTTGATTTGAAGCAGTTCCGAGAAAGTCTAAACATAATCCTCACTTTTCCCTCCTGGCACTTTCCCTGTAGGGGATAGCGCAAGACGTTTCTGTACATTGGGCACAGCGCTCTGCAGGGTGTTAGCAGAGAGTTTCCCGGGACAGTGAAACCCTATATCGGAGACACTGAGAAGAAGCCCCAATGTTCCCTCCAGGCACTTTCAGTGTGGGTGCCTTCTCCACGTGGTTCCTGGTTTCACTGCAGCTCTGAAGAGAATGTTAGCAAAGAGGTAATCGGGACAGTGCAAACAGTACTCAAAGACAGGGAGAGCAAGCTCTACATTACTCTCTTGGCACTTTGGATGTGGGACATACAGCGAGATGTTTGCTGCTTTTACATTTGGCTGTTGGGAGATTTACAGCACAAAGATATCTATTTGATTTGAAGCAGTTCCGAGAAAGTCTAAACATAATCCTCACTTTTCCCTCCTGGCACTTTCCCTGTAGGGGATTGCGCAAGACGTTTCTGTACATTGGGCACAGCGCTCTGCAGGGTGTTAGCAGAGAGTTTCCCGGGACAGTGAAACCCTATATCGGAGACACTGAGAAGAAGCCCCAATGTTCCCTCCAGGCACTTTCAGTGTGGGTGCCTTCTCCACGTGGTTCCTGGTTTCACTGCAGCTCTGAAGAGAATGTTAGCAAAGAGGTAATCGGGACAGTGCAAACAGTACTCAAAGACAGGGAGAGCAAGCTCTCTCTTGGCACTTTGGATGTGGGACATACAGCGAGATGTTTGCTGCTTTTACATTTGGCTGTTGGGAGATTTACAGCACAAAGATATCTAGTTGATTTGAAGCAGTTCCGAGAAAGTCTAAACATAATCCTCACTATTCCCTCCTGGCACTTTCCCTGTAGGGGATAGCGCAAGACGTTTCTGTACATTGGGCACAGCGCTCTGCAGGGTGTTAGCAGAGAGTTTCCCGGGACAGTGAAACCCTATATCGGAGACACTGAGAAGAAGCCCCAATGTTCCCTCCAGGCACTTTCAGTGTGGGTGCCTTCTCCACGTGGTTCCTGGTTTCACTGCAGCTCTGAAGAGAATGTTAGCAAAGAGGTAATCGGGACAGTGCAAACAGTACTCAAAGACAGGGAGAGCAAGCTCTCTCTTGGCACTTTGGATGTGGGACATACAGCGAGATGTTTGCTGCTTTTACATTTGGCTGTTGGGAGATTTACAGCACAAAGATATCTAGTTGATTTGAAGCTGTTCCGAGAAAGTCTAAACATAATCCTCACTATTCCCTCCTGGCACTTTCCCTGTAGGAGATACCGCAAGACGTTTCTGTATATTGGGCACAGCGCTCTGCAGGGTGTTAGCAGAGAGTTTCCCGGGACAGTGAAACCCTATGTCAGAGACACTGAGAAGAAGCCCCAATGTTCCCTCCAGGCACTTTCAGTGTGGGTGCCTTCTCCACGTGGTTCCTGGTTTCACTGCAGCTCTGAAGAGAATGTTAGCAAAGAGGTAATCGGGACAGTGCAAACAGTACTCAAAGACAGGGAGAGCAAGCTCTCTCTTGGCACTTTGGATGTGGGACATACAGCGAGATGTTTGCTGCTTTTACATTTGGCTGTTGGGAGATTTACAGCACAAAGATATCTAGTTGATTTGAAGCAGTTCCGAGAAAGTCTAAACATAATCCTCACTATTCCCTCCTGGCACTTTCCCTGTAGGGGATACCGCAAGACGTTTCTGTATATTGGGCACAGCGCTCTGCAGGGTGTTAGCAGAGAGTTTCCCGGGACAGTGAAACCCTATGTCAGAGACACTGAGAAGAAGCCCCAATGTTCCCTCCAGGCACTTTCAGTGTGGGTGCCTTCTCCACGTGGTTCCTGGTTTCACTGCAGCTCTGAAGAGAATGTTAGCAAAGAGGTAATCGGGACAGTGCAAACAGTACTCAAAGACAGGGAGAGCAAGCTCTCTCTTGGCACTTTGGATGTGGGACATACAGCGAGATGTTTGCTGCTTTTACATTTGGCTGTTGGGAGATTTACAGCACAAAGATATCTAGTTGATTTGAAGCAGTTCCGAGAAAGTCTAAACATAATCCTCACTTTTCCCTCCTGGCACTTTCCCTGTAGGAGATACCGCAAGACGTTTCTGTATATTGGGCACAGCGCTCTGCAGGGTGTTAGCAGAGAGTTTCCCGGGACAGTGAAACCCTATGTCAGAGACACTGAGAAGAAGCCCCAATGTTCCCTCCAGGCACTTTCAGTGTGGGTGCCTTCTCCACGTGGTTCCTGGTTTCACTGCAGCTCTGAAGAGAATGTTAGCAAAGAGGTAATCGGGACAGTGCAAACAGTACTCAAAGACAGGGAGAGCAAGCTCTACATTACTCTCTTGGCACTTTGGATGTGGGACATACAGCGAGATGTTTGCTGCTTTTACATTTGGCTGTTGGGAGATTTACAGCACAAAGATATCTAGTTGATTTGAAGCAGTTCCGAGAAAGTCTAAACATAATCCTCACTTTTCCCTCCTGGCACTTTCCCTGTAGGGGATACCGCAAGACGTTTCTGTACATTGGGCACAGCGCTCTGCAGGGTGTTAGCAGAGAGTTTCCCGGGACAGTGAAACCCTATATCGGAGACACTGAGAAGAAGCCCCAATGTTCACTCCAGGCACTTTCAGGCAGCACTCCAGGCAGCCATTTTTGTGCCTGGCGTGACGCCATGTGGAAAACGGTGCTTTTGAGGTTGAAGGCAGCAGGAAAGCCTGCAGCCCCCAGGTGTGTGGGGCTACGCAAGCGATTCCCAAAGAGCTTTAGAACAAGGCATAGTTTTCCCTGCTGGCTCTTGGGGCGTGGGACCAGTCTCCAGACATATGGCCATTTTTGGGCGTGGCGCGGCGCCAAGTGGGAAAGCGTGCTTTTGAGGCTGAAGAGAGCAGGAAAGCCTGCAGCCCCCAGGTCTGTGGGGCTACGCAAGCGGTTCCCAAAGAGCTTTAGAACAAGGCATAGTTTTCCCTGCTGCCTCTTTAGGCGTGGGACCAATTTCCAGACATATGGCCAGTTTTATGCCTGGCGGAGCGCCAAGTAGGAAAGGGTGGTTTTGAGGCTGAAGGCAGCAGGAAAGCCTGCAGCCCCCAGGTGTGTGGGGCTACGCAAGCGGTTCCCAAAGAGCTTTAGAACAAGGCATAGTTTTCCCTGCTGGCTCTTTGGGCGTGGGACCAACCTCCAGACATATGGCCATTTTTGTGCCTGGCGCGGCGCCAAGTGGGAAAGGGTTCTTTTGAGGCTGAAGGCAGCAGGAAAGCCTGCAGCCCCCAGGTGTGTGGGGCTACGCAAGTGGTTCCCAAAGAGCTTTAGAACAAGGCATAGTTTTCCCTGCTGGCTCTTTGGGCGTGGGACCAGTCTCCAGACATATGGCCATTTTTGTGCCTGGCGCGGCGCCAAGTGGGAAAGGGTTCTTTTGAGGCTGAAGGCAGCAGGAAAGCCTGCAGCCCCCAGGTGTGTGGGGCTACGCAAGCGGTTCCCAAAGAGCTTTAGAACAAGGCATAGTTTTCCCTCATGGCTCTTTGGGCGTGGGACCAACCTCCAGACATATGGCCATTTTTGTGCCTGGCGTGACGCCATGTGGGAAAGGTGGGTTTGAGGCTGAAGACAGCAGGAAAGCCTGCAGCCCCCATGTGTGTGGGGCCACGCAAGCGGTTCCCAAAGAGCTTTAGAACAAGGCATAGTTTTCCCTGCTGGCTCTTTGGGCGTGGGACCAACCTCCAGACATATGGCCATTTTTGGGCCTGTCACGATGTCAAGTGGGAAAGGGTGGTTTTGAGTCTGAAGGCAGCAGGAAAGCCTGCAGCCCCCAGGTGTGTGGGGCTACGCAAGCCGTTCCCAAAGAGCTTTAGAACAAGGCATAGTTTTCCCTGCTGGCTCTTTGGGCGTGGGACCAACTTCCAGACATATGGCCATTTTTGTGCCTGGCGGAGCGCCAAGTGGGAAAGGGGGGTTTTAAGGCTGAAGGCAGCAGGAAAGCCTGCAGCCCCCAGGTGTGTGTGGCTACGCAAGCGGTTCCCAAAGAGCTTTAGAACAAGGCATAGTTTTCCCTGCTGGCTCTTTGGGAAAGTGACCAGTCTCCAGACATATGGCCATTTTTGGGCCTGGCGCAGCGCCAAGTGGGAAAGGGTGGTTTTGAGGCTGAAACCGCGAGAAAAGCCTGCAGCCCCCAGTTTGTGTGGGGCTAGGCAAGCGGTTCCCAAAGAGCTTTAGAACAAGGCATAGTTTTCCCTGCTGGCTCTTTGGGCGTGGGAGCGGTCTCCAGACATATGGCCATTTTTGTGCCTGGCGTGGGGCCAAGTGGGAAAGGGTGGTTTTGAGGCTGAAGGCAGCAGGAAAGCCTGCAGCCCCCAGGTGTGTGGGGCTACGCAAGCGGTTCCCAAAGAGCTTTAGAACAAGGCATAGTTTTCCCTGCTGGCTCTTTGGGCGTGGGACCAGTCTCCAGACATATGGCCATTTTTGTGCCTGGCGTGGCGCCATGTTGAAAAGGGTGGTTTTGAGGCTGAAAGCGAGAGAAAAGCCTGCAGCCCCCAGGTGTGTGGGGCTACGCAAGCGGTTCCCAAAGAGCTTTAGAACAAGGCATAGTTTTCCCTGCTGGCTCTTTGGGCATGGGACCAGTCTCCTGACATATGGCCATTTTTGTGCCTGGCGTGACGCCATGTGGAAAAGGGTGGTTTTGAGTCTGAAGGCAGCAGGAAAGCCTGCAGCCCCCAGGTCTGTTGGGCCACGCAAGCGGTTCCCAAAGAGCTTTAGAACAAGGCATAGTTTTCCCTGCTGGCTCTTTGGGCTTGGGACCAGTCTCCAGAAATATGGCCATTTTTGTGCCTGGCGCGATGCCAAGTGGGAAAGGGTGGTTTTGAGGCTGAAAGCGCGAGAAAAGCCTGCAGCCCCCAGTTTGTGTGGGGCTACGCAACAGGTTCCCAAAGAGCTTTAGAACAAGGCATAGTTTTCCCTGCTGGCTCTTTGGGCGTGGGATCAAACTCCAGATATATGGCCATTTTTGGACCTGGCGCGATGCCAAGTGGGAAAGGGTGGTTTTGAGTCTGAAGGCAGCAGGAAAGCCTGCAGCCCCCAGGTGTGTGTGGCTACGCAAGCGGTTCCCAAAGAGCTTTAGAACAAGGCATAGTTTTCCGTGCTGGCTCTTTGGGCGTGGGACCAGTCTCCAGACATATGGCCATTTTTGTGCCTGGCTGACGCCATGTGGAAAAGGGTTGTTTTGAGGCTGAAGGCAGCAGGAAAGCCTGCAGCCCCCAGGTGTGTGGGGCTACGCAAGCGGTTCCCAAAGAGCTTTAGAACAAGGCATAGTTTTCCCTGCTGGCTCTTTGGGAAAGTGACCAGTCTCCAGACATATGGCCATTTTTGTGCCTGGCGCAGCGCCAAGTGGGAAAGGGTGGTTTTGAGGCTGAAACCGCGAGAAAAGCCTGCAGCCCCCAGTTTGTGTGGGGCTAGGCAAGCGGTTCCCAAAGAGCTTTAGAACAAGGCATAGTTTTCCCTGCTGGCTCTTTGGGCGTGGGAGCGGTCTCCAGACATATGGCCATTTTTGTGCCTGGCGTGGGGCCAAGTGGGAAAGGGTGGTTTTGAGGCTGAAGGCAGCAGGAAAGCCTGCAGCCCCCAGGTGTGTGGAGCTACGCAAGCGGTTCCCAAAGAGCTTTAGAACAAGGCATAGTTTTCCCTGCTGGCTCTTTGGGCGTGGGACCAGTCTCCAGACATATGGCCATTTTTGTGCCTGGCGTGGCGCCATGTTGAAAAGGGTGGTTTTGAGGCTGAAAGCGAGAGAAAAGCCTGCAGCCCCCAGGTGTGTGGGGCTACGCAAGCGGTTCCCAAAGAGCTTTAGAACAAGGCATAGTTTTCCCTGCTGGCTCTTTGGGCGTGGGACCAACCTCCAGACATATGGCCATTTTTGTGCCTGGCGTGACGCCATGTGGAAAAGGGTGGTTTTGAGTCTGAAGGCAGCAGGAAAGCCTGCAGCCCCCAGGTGTGTGGGGCTACGCAAGCGGTTCCCAAAGAGCTTTAGAACAAGGCATAGTTTTCCCTGCTGGCTCTTTGGGCGTGGGACCAGTCTCCAGACATATGGCCATTTTTGTGTCTGGCGTGACGCCATGTGGAAAAGGGTGCTTCTGAGGTTGAAGGCAGAAGGAAAGCCGGCAGCCCGCAGGTCTGTGGGGCCACGCAAGCGGTTCCCAAAGAGCTTTAGAACAAGGCATAGTTTTCCCTGCTGGCGCTTTGGGCGTGGGACCAGTCTCCAGACATATGGCCATTTTTGTGCCTGCGTGACGCCAAGTGGGAAAGGGTGGTTTTGAGGCTGAAGGCAGCAGGAAAGCCTGCAGCCCACAGGTCTGTGGGGCCACGCAAGCGGTTCCCAAAGAGCTTTAGAACAAGGCATAGTTTTCCCTGCTGGCTCTTTGGGAAAGGGACCAGTCTCCAGACATATGGCCATTTTTGTGCCTGGCGCGGCGCCAAGTGGGAAAGGGTCGTTTTGAGTCTGAAGGCAGCAGGAAAGCCTGCAGCCCCCAGGTGTGTGTGGCTACGCAAGCGGTTCCCAAAGAGCTTTAGAACAAGGCATAGTTTTCCCTGCTGGCTCTTTTGGCGTGGGACCAACCTCCAGACATATGGCCATTTTTGTGCCTGGCGTGACGCCATGTGGAAAAGGGTGGTTTTGAGGCTGAAGGCAGCAGGAAAGCCTGCAGCCCCCAGGTGTGTGTGGCTACGCAAGCGGTTCCCAAAGAGCTTTAGAACAAGGCATATTTTTCCCTGCTGGCTCTTTGGGCGTGGGACCAACCTCCAGACATATGGCCATTTTTGGGCCTGTCACGATGCCAAGTGGGAAAGGGTGGTTTTGAGTCTGAAGGCAGCAGGAAAGCCTGCAGCCCCCAGGTGTGTGGGGCTACGCAAGCCGTTCCCAAAGAGCTTTAGAACAAGGCATAGTTTTCCCTGCTGGCTCTTTGGGCGTGGGACCAACTTCCAGACATATGGCCATTTTTGTGCCTGGCGGAGCGCCAAGTGGGAAAGGGGGGTTTTGAGGCTGAAGGCAGCAGGAAAGCCTGCAGCCCACAGGTCTGTGGGGCTACGCAATCCGTTCCCAAAGAGCTTTAGAACAAGGCATAGTTTTCCCTGCTGGCTCTTTGGGCGTGGGACCAACCTCGATACATATGGCCATTTTTGTGCCTGGCGCGGGGCCAAGTGGGAAAGGGTGGTTTTGAGGCTGAAGAGAGCAGGAAAGCCTGCAGCCCCCAGGTGTGTGTGGCTACGCAAGCGGTTCCCAAAGAGCTTTAGAACAAGGCATAGTTTTCCCTGCTGGCTCTTTGGGAAAGTGACCAGTCTCCAGACATATGGCCATTTTTGGGCCTGGCGCAGCGCCAAGTGGGAAAGGGTGGTTTTGAGGCTGAAACCGCGAGAAAAGCCTGCAGCCCCCAGTTTGTGTGGGGCTAGGCAAGCGGTTCCCAAAGAGCTTTAGAACAAGGCATAGTTTTCCCTGCTGGCTCTTTGGGCGTGGGAGCGGTCTCCAGACATATGGCCATTTTTGTGCCTGGCGTGGGGCCAAGTGGGAAAGGGTGGTTTTGAGGCTGAAGGCAGCAGGAAAGCCTGCAGCCCTCAGCTGTGTGGCTACGCAAGCGGTTCCCAAAGAGCTTTAGAACAAGGCATAGTTTTCCCTGCTGGCTCTTTGGGCGTGGGACCAGTCTCCAGACATATGGCCATTTTTGTGCCTGGCGTGGCGCCATGTTGAAAAGGGTGGTTTTGAGGCTGAAAGCGAGAGAAAAGCCTGCAGCCCCCAGGTGTGTGGGGCTACGCAAGCGGTTCCCAAAGAGCTTTAGAACAAGGCATAGTTTTCCGTGCTGGCTCTTTGGGCGTGGGACCAACCTCCAGACATATGGCCATTTTTGGGCCTGGCGTGACGCCATGTGGAAAAGGGTGGTTTTGAGTCTGAAGGCAGCAGGAAAGCCTGCAGCCCCCAGGTGTGTGGGGCCACGCAAGCGGTTCCCAAAGAGCTTTAGAACAAGGCATAGTTTTCCCTGCTGGCTCTTTGGGCTTGGGACCAGTCTCCAGAAATATGGCCATTTTTGTGCCTGGCGCGATGCCAAGTGGGAAAGGGTGGTTTTGAGGCTGAAAGCGCGAGAAAAGCCTGCAGCCCCCAGTTTGTGTGGGGCTACGCAAGTGTTTCCCAAAGAGCTTTAGAACAAGGCATAGTTTTCCCTGCTGGCTCTTTGGGCGTGGGATCAAACTCCAGATATATGGCCATTTTTGGGCCTGGCGCGATGCCAAGTGGGAAAGGGTGGTTTTGAGTCTGAAGGCAGCAGGAAAGCCTGCAGCCCCCAGGTGTGTGGGGCTACGCAAGAGGTTCCCAAAGAGCTTTAGAACAAGGCATAGTTTTCCGTGCTGGCGCTTTGGCCGTGGGACCAGTCTCCAGACATATGGCCATTTTTGTGCCTGGCTGACGCCATGTGGAAAAGGGTTGTTTTGAGGCTGAAGGCAGCAGGAAAGCCTGCAGCCCCCAGGTGTGTGGGGCTACGCAAGCGGTGCCCCAAGAGCTTTAGAACAAGGCATAGTTTTCCCTGCTGGCTCTTTGGGCGTGGGACCAACCTCCAGACATATGGCCATTTTTGTGCCTGGCGTGACGCCATGTGGAAAAGGGTGGTTTTGAGGCTGAAGGCAGCAGGAAAGCCTGCAGCCCCCAGGTGTGTGGGGCTACGCAAGCGGTTCC
Organism: Chroicocephalus ridibundus; assembly: GCF_963924245.1. Lineage (NCBI taxonomy): Eukaryota > Metazoa > Chordata > Aves > Charadriiformes > Laridae > Chroicocephalus > Chroicocephalus ridibundus. The sequence continues at coordinate 340,481 of NW_026961662.1, forward strand.
CAAAGAGCTTTAGAACAAGGCATAGTTTTCCCTGCTGGCTCTTTGGGCGTGGGACCAACCTCCAGACATATGGCCATTTTTGGGCCTGGCGTGACGCCATGTGGGAAAGGGTGGTTTTGAGTCTGAAGGCAGCAGGAAAGCCTGCAGCCCGCAGGTCTGTGGGGCCACGCAAGCGGTTCCCAAAGAGCTTTAGAACAAGGCATAGTTTTCCCTGCTGGCTCTTTGGGCGTGGGACCAGTCTCCAGACATATGGCCATTTTTGTGCCTGGCGCGGCGCCAAGTGGGAAAGGGTCGTTTTGAGTCTGAAGGCAGCAGGAAAGCCTGCAGCCCGCAGGTGTGTGTGGGTACGCAAGCGGTTCCCAAAGAGCTTTAGAACAAGGCATAGTTTTCCCTGCTGGCTCTTTGGGCGTGGGACCAACCTCCAGACATATGGCCATTTTTGTGTCTGGCGTGACGCCATGTCGAAAAGGGTGGTTTTGAGTCTGAAGGCAGCAGGAAAGCCTGCAGCCCCCAGGTGTGTGTGGCTACGCAAGCGGTTCCCAAAGAGCTTTAGAACAAGGCATAGTTTTCCCTGCTGGCTCTTTGGGCGTGGGACCAGTCTCCAGACATATGGCCATTTTTGTGTCTGGCGTGACGCCATGTGGAAAAGGGTGCTTCTGAGGTTGAAGGCAGAAGGAAAGCCGGCAGCCCGCAGGTCTGTGGGGCCACGCAAGCGGTTCCCAAAGAGCTTTAGAACAAGGCATAGTTTTCCGTGCTGGCGCTTTGGGCGTGGGACCAGTCTCCAGACATATGGCCATTTTTGTGCCTGACGTGACGCCAAGTGGGAAAGGGTGGTTTTGAGGCTGAAGGCAGCAGGAAAGCCTGCAGCCCACAGGTCTGTGGGGCCACGCAAGCGGTTCTCAAAGAGCTTTAGAACAAGGCATAGTTTTCCCTGCTGGCTCTTTGGGAAAGGGACCAGTCTCCAGACATATGGCCATTTTTGTGCCTGGCGCGGCGCCAAGTGGGAAAGGGTCGTTTTGAGTCTGAAGGCAGCAGGAAAGCCTGCAGCCCCCAGGTGTGTGGGGCTACGCAAGCGGTTCCCAAAGAGCTTTAGAACAAGGCATAGTTTTCCCTGCTGGCTCTTTGGGCGTGGGACCAACCTCCAGACATATGGCCATTTTTGTGCCTGGCGTGACGCCATGTGGAAAAGGGTGGTTTTGAGGCTGAAGGCAGCAGGAAAGCCTGCAGCCCCCAGGTCTGTGGGGCTACGCAAGCGGTTCCCAAAGAGCTTTAGAACAAGGCATAGTTTTGCCTGCTGGCTCTTTGGGCGTGGGACCAGTCTCCAGACATATGGCCATTTTTGGGCCTGGCGCGGCGCCAATTGCGAAAGGTTTCTTTTGAGGCTGAAGAGAGCAGGAAAGACTGCAGCCCCCAGTTTGTGTGGGGCTACGCAAGCGGTTCCCAAAGAGCTTTAGAACAAGGCATAGTTTTCCCTGCTGGCTCTTTGGGCGTGGGAGCGGTCTCCAGACATATGGCCATTTTTGTGCCTGGCGTGGGGCCAAGTGGGAAAGGGTGGTTTTGAGGCTGAAGGCAGCAGGAAAGCCTGCAGCCCTCAGCTGTGTGGCTACGCAAGCGGTTCCCAAAGAGCTTTAGAACAAGGCATAGTTTTCCCTGCTGGCTCTTTGGGCGTGGGACCAGTCTCCAGACATATGGCCATTTTTGTGCCTGGCGTGGCGCCATGTTGAAAAGGGTGGTTTTGAGGCTGAAAGCGAGAGAAAAGCCTGCAGCCCCCAGGTGTGTGGGGCTACGCAAGCGGTTCCCAAAGAGCTTTAGAACAAGGCATAGTTTTCCGTGCTGGCTCTTTGGGCGTGGGACCAACCTCCAGACATATGGCCATTTTTGGGCCTGGCGTGACGCCATGTGGAAAAGGGTGGTTTTGAGTCTGAAGGCAGCAGGAAAGCCTGCAGCCCCCAGGTGTGTGGGGCCACGCAAGCGGTTCCCAAAGAGCTTTAGAACAAGGCATAGTTTTCCCTGCTGGCTCTTTGGGCTTGGGACCAGTCTCCAGAAATATGGCCATTTTTGTGCCTGGCGCGATGCCAAGTGGGAAAGGGTGGTTTTGAGGCTGAAAGCACGAGAAAAGCCTGCAGCCCCCAGTTTGTGTGGGGCTACGCAAGTGTTTCCCAAAGAGCTTTAGAACAAGGCATAGTTTTCCCTGCTGGCTCTTTGGGCGTGGGATCAAACTCCAGATATATGGCCATATTTGGGCCTGGCGCGATGCCAAGTGGGAAAGGGTGGTTTTGAGTCTGAAGGCAGCAGGAAAGCCTGCAGCCCCCAGGTGTGTGGGGCTACGCAAGAGGTTCCCAAAGAGCTTTAGAACAAGGCATAGTTTTCCGTGCTGGCGCTTTGGCCGTGGGACCAGTCTCCAGACATATGGCCATTTTTGTGCCTGGCTGACGCCATGTGGAAAAGGGTTGTTTTGAGGCTGAAGGCAGCAGGAAAGCCTGCAGCCCCCAGGTGTGTGGGGCTACGCAAGCGGTGCCCCAAGAGCTTTAGAACAAGGCATAGTTTTCCCTGCTGGCTCTTTGGGCGTGGGACCAACCTCCAGACATATGGCCATTTTTGTGCCTGGCGTGACGCCATGTGGAAAAGGGTGGTTTTGAGGCTGAAGGCAGCAGGAAAGCCTGCAGCCCCCAGGTGTGTGGGGCTACGCAAGCGGTTCCCAAAGAGCTTTAGAACAAGGCATAGTTTTCCCTGCTGGCTCTTTGGGCGTGGGACCAACCTCCAGACATATGGCCATTTTTGGGCCTGGCGTGACGCCATGTGGGAAAGGGTGGTTTTGAGTCTGAAGGCAGCAGGAAAGCCTGCAGCCCGCAGGTCTGTGGGGCCACGCAAGCGGTTCCCAAAGAGCTTTAGAACAAGGCATAGTTTTCCCTGCTGGCTCTTTGGGCGTGGGACCAGTCTCCAGACATATGGCCATTTTTGTGCCTGGCGCGGCGCCAAGTGGGAAAGGGTCGTTTTGAGTCTGAAGGCAGCAGGAAAGCCTGCAGCCCGCAGGTGTGTGTGGGTACGCAAGCGGTTCCCAAAGAGCTTTAGAACAAGGCATAGTTTTCCCTGCTGGCTCTTTGGGCGTGGGACCAACCTCCAGACATATGGCCATTTTTGTGTCTGGCGTGACGCCATGTCGAAAAGGGTGGTTTTGAGTCTGAAGGCAGCAGGAAAGCCTGCAGCCCCCAGGTGTGTGTGGCTACGCAAGCGGTTCCCAAAGAGCTTTAGAACAAGGCATAGTTTTCCCTGCTGGCTCTTTGGGCGTGGGACCAGTCTCCAGACATATGGCCATTTTTGTGTCTGGCGTGACGCCATGTGGAAAAGGGTGCTTCTGAGGTTGAAGGCAGAAGGAAAGCCGGCAGCCCGCAGGTCTGTGGGGCCACGCAAGCGGTTCCCAAAGAGCTTTAGAACAAGGCATAGTTTTCCGTGCTGGCGCTTTGGGCGTGGGACCAGTCTCCAGACATATGGCCATTTTTGTGCCTGACGTGACGCCAAGTGGGAAAGGGTGGTTTTGAGGCTGAAGGCAGCAGGAAAGCCTGCAGCCCACAGGTCTGTGGGGCCACGCAAGCGGTTCCCAAAGAGCTTTAGAACAAGGCATAGTTTTCCCTGCTGGCTCTTTGGGAAAGGGACCAGTCTCCAGACATATGGCCATTTTTGTGCCTGGCGCGGCGCCAAGTGGGAAAGGGTCGTTTTGAGTCTGAAGGCAGCAGGAAAGCCTGCAGCCCCCAGGTGTGTGGGGCTACGCAAGCGGTTCCCAAAGAGCTTTAGAACAAGGCATAGTTTTCCCTGCTGGCTCTTTGGGCGTGGGACCAACCTCCAGACATATGGCCATTTTTGTGCCTGGCGTGACGCCATGTGGAAAAGGGTGGTTTTGAGGCTGAAGGCAGCAGGAAAGCCTGCAGCCCCCAGGTGTGTGTGGCTACGCAAGCGGTTCCCAAAGAGCTTTAGAACAAGGCATAGTTTTGCCTGCTGGCTCTTTGGGCGTGGGACCAGTCTCCAGACATATGGCCATTTTTGGGCCTGGCGCGGCGCCAATTGCGAAAGGTTTCTTTTGAGGCTGAAGAGAGCAGGAAAGACTGCAGCCCCCAGTTTGTGTGGGGCTACGCAAGCGGTTCCCAAAGAGCTTTAGAACAAGGCATAGTTTTCCCTGCTGGCTCTTTGGGCGTGGGACCAACCTCCAGACATATGGCCATTTTTGTGTCTGGCGTGACGCCATGTCGAAAAGGGTGGTTTTGAGTCTGAAGGCAGCAGGAAAGCCTGCAGCCCCCAGGTCTGTTGGGCCACGCAAGCGGTTCCCAAAGAGCTTTAGAACAAGGCATAGTTTTCCCTGCTGGCTCTTTGGGCTTGGGACCAGTCTCCAGAAATATGGCCATTTTTGTGCCTGGCGCGATGCCAAGTGGGAAAGGGTGGTTTTGAGGCTGAAAGCGCGAGAAAAGCCTGCAGCCCCCAGTTTGTGTGGTGCTACGCAACAGGTTCCCAAAGAGCTTTAGAACAAGGCATAGTTTTCCCTGCTGGCTCTTTGGGCGTGGGATCAAACTCCAGATATATGGCCATTTTTGGGCCTGGCGCGATGCCAAGTGGGAAAGGGTGGTTTTGAGTCTGAAGGCAGCAGGAAAGCCTGCAGCCCCCAGGTGTGTGGGGCTACGCAAGCGGTTCCCAAAGAGCTTTAGAACAAGGCATAGTTTTCTGTGCTGGCGCTTTGGGCGTGGGACCAGTCTCCAGACATATGGCCATTTTTGTGCCTGGCTGACGCCATGTGGAAAAGGGTTGTTTTGAGGCTGAAGGCAGCAGGAAAGCCTGCAGCCCCCAGGTGTGTGGGGCTACGCAAGCGGTGCCCCAAGAGCTTTAGAACAAGGCATAGTTTTCCCTGCTGGCTCTTTGGGCGTGGGACCAACCTCCAGACATATGGCCATTTTTGTGCCTGGCGTGACGCCATGTGGAAAAGGGTGGTTTTCAGGCTGAAGGCAGCAGGAAAGCCTGCAGCCCCCAGGTGTGTGGGGCTACGCAAGCGGTTCCCAAAGAGCTTTAGAACAAGGCATAGTTTTCCCTGCTGGCTCTTTGGGCGTGGGACCAGTCTCCAGACATATGGCCATTTTTGTGTCTGGCGTGACGCCATGTGGAAAAGGGTGCTTCTGAGGTTGAAGGCAGAAGGAAAGCCGGCAGCCCGCAGGTCTGTGGGGCCACGCAAGCGGTTCCCAAAGAGCTTTAGAACAAGGCATAGTTTTCCGTGCTGGCGCTTTGGGCGTGGGACCAGTCTCCAGACATATGGCCATTTTTGTGCCTGACGTGACGCCAAGTGGGAAAGGGTGGTTTTGAGGCTGAAGGCAGCAGGAAAGCCTGCAGCCCACAGGTCTGTGGGGCCACGCAAGCGGTTCCCAAAGAGCTTTAGAACAAGGCATAGTTTTCCCTGCTGGCTCTTTGGGAAAGGGACCAGTCTCCAGACATATGGCCATTTTTGTGCCTGGCGCGGCGCCAAGTGGGAAAGGGTCGTTTTGAGTCTGAAGGCAGCAGGAAAGCCTGCAGCCCCCAGGTGTGTGGGGCTACGCAAGCGGTTCCCAAAGAGCTTTAGAACAAGGCATAGTTTTCCCTGCTGGCTCTTTGGGCGTGGGACCAACCTCCAGACATATGGCCATTTTTGTGCCTGGCGTGACGCCATGTGGAAAAGGGTGGTTTTGACGCTGAAGGCAGCAGGAAAGCCTGCAGCCCCCAGGTGTGTGTGGCTACGCAAGCGGTTCCCAAAGAGCTTTAGAACAAGGCATAGTTTTGCCTGCTGGCTCTTTGGGCGTGGGACCAGTCTCCAGACATATGGCCATTTTTGGGCCTGGCGCGGCGCCAAGTGGGAAAGGTTTCTTTTGAGGCTGAAGAGAGCAGGAAAGACTGCAGCCCCCAGTTTGTGTGGGGCTACGCAAGCGGTTCCCAAAGAGCTTTAGAACAAGGCATAGTTTTCCCTGCTGGCTCTTTGGGCGTGGGACCAACCTCCAGACATATGGCCATTTTTGTGTCTGGCGTGACGCCATGTCGAAAAGGGTGGTTTTGAGTCTGAAGGCAGCAGGAAAGCCTGCAGCCCCCAGGTCTGTTGGGCCACGCAAGCGGTTCCCAAAGAGCTTTAGAACAAGGCATAGTTTTCCCTGCTGGCTCTTTGGGCTTGGGACCAGTCTCCAGAAATATGGCCATTTTTGTGCCTGGCGCGATGCCAAGTGGGAAAGGGTGGTTTTGAGGCTGAAAGCGCGAGAAAAGCCTGCAGCCCCCAGTTTGTGTGGGGCTACGCAACAGGTTCCCAAAGAGCTTTAGAACAAGGCATAGTTTTCCCTGCTGGCTCTTTGGGCGTGGGATCAAACTCCAGATATATGGCCATTTTTGGGCCTGGCGCGATGCCAAGTGGGAAAGGGTGGTTTTGAGTCTGAAGGCAGCAGGAAAGCCTGCAGCCCCCAGGTGTGTGGGGCTACGCAAGCGGTTCCCAAAGAGCTTTAGAACAAGGCATAGTTTTCTGTGCTGGCGCTTTGGGCGTGGGACCAGTCTCCAGACATATGGCCATTTTTGTGCCTGGCTGACGCCATGTGGAAAAGGGTTGTTTTGAGGCTGAAGGCAGCAGGAAAGCCTGCAGCCCCCAGGTGTGTGGGGCTACGCAAGCGGTGCCCCAAGAGCTTTAGAACAAGGCATAGTTTTCCCTGCTGGCTCTTTGGGCGTGGGACCAACCTCCAGACATATGGCCATTTTTGTGCCTGGCGTGACGCCATGTGGAAAAGGGTGGTTTTCAGGCTGAAGGCAGCAGGAAAGCCTGCAGCCCCCAGGTGTGTGGGGCTACGCAAGCGGTTCCCAAAGAGCTTTAGAACAAGGCATAGTTTTCCCTGCTGGCTCTTTGGGCGTGGGACCAACCTCCAGACATATGGCCATTTTTGGGCCTGGCGTGACGCCATGTGGGAAAGGGTGGTTTTGAGTCTGAAGGCAGCAGGAAAGCCTGCAGCCCGCAGGTCTGTGGGGCCACGCAAGCGGTTCCCAAAGAGCTTTAGAACAAGGCATAGTTTTCCCTGCTGGCTCTTTGGGAAAGGGACCAGTCTCCAGACATATGGCCATTTTTGTGCCTGGCGCGGCGCCAAGTGGGAAAGGGTCGTTTTGAGTCTGAAGGCAGCAGGAAAGCCTGCAGCCCCCAGGTGTGTGTGGCTACGCAAGCGGTTCCCAAAGAGCTTTAGAACAAGGCATAGTTTTCCCTGCTGGCTCTTTGGGCGTGGGACCAACCTCCAGACATATGGCCATTTTTGTGCCTGGCGTGACGCCATGTGGAAAAGGGTGGTTTTGAGGCTGAAGGCAGCAGGAAAGCCTGCAGCCCCCAGGTGTGTGGGGCCACGCAAGCGGTTCCCAAAGAGCTTTAGAACAAGGCATAGTTTTCCCCGCTGGCTCTTTGGGCGTGGGACCAACCTCCAGACATATGGCCATTTTTGTGCCTGGCGTGACGCCAAGTGGGAAAGGGTGGTTTTGAGGCTGAAGGCAGCAGGAAAGCCTGCAGCCCCCAGGTGTGTGGGGCCACGCAAGCGGTTCCCAAAGAGCTTTAGAACAAGGCATAGTTTTCCCTGCTGGCTCTTTGGGCGTGGGACCAATCTCCAGACATATGGCCATTTTTGGGCCTGGCGCGGCGCCAATTGCGAAAGGTTTCTTTTGAGGCTGAAGAGAGCAGGAAAGACTGCAGCCCCCAGGTCTGTGGGACTACGCAAGCGGTTCCCAAAGAGCTTTAGAACAAGGCATAGTTTTCCCTGCTGCCTCTTTAGGCGTGGGACCAATTTCCAGACATATGGCCAGTTTTATGCCTGGCGGAGCGCCAAGTAGGAAAGGGTGGTTTTGAGGCTGAAGGCAGCAGGAAAGCCTGCAGCCCCCAGGTGTGTGGGGCTACGCAAGCGGTTCCCAAAGAGCTTTAGAACAAGGCATAGTTTTCCCTGCTGGCTCTTTGGGCGTGGGACCAACCTCCAGACATATGGCCATTTTTGTGCCTGGCGCGGCGCCAAGTGGGAAAGGGTTCTTTTGAGGCTGAAGGCAGCAGGAAAGCCTGCAGCCCCCAGGTGTGTGGGGCTACGCAAGTGGTTCCCAAAGAGCTTTAGAACAAGGCATAGTTTTCCCTGCTGGCTCTTTAGGCGTGGGACCAGTCTCCAGACATATGGCCATTTTTGTGCCTGGCGCGGCGCCAAGTGGGAAAGGGTTCTTTTGAGGCTGAAGGCAGCAGGAAAGCCTGCAGCCCCCAGGTGTGTGGGGCTACGCAAGCGGTTCCCAAAGAGCTTTAGAACAAGGCATAGTTTTCCCTGCTGGCTCTTTGGGCGTGGGACCAACCTCCAGACATATGGCCATTTTTGTGCCTGGCGTGACGCCATGTGGGAAAGGTGGGTTTGAGGCTGAAGACAGCAGGAAAGCCTGCAGCCCCCATGTGTGTGGGGCCACGCAAGCGGTTCCCAAAGAGCTTTAGAACAAGGCATAGTTTTCCCTGCTGGCTCTTTGGGCGTGGGACCAACCTCCAGACATATGGCCATTTTTGGGCCTGTCACGATGCCAAGTGGGAAAGGGTGGTTTTGAGTCTGAAGGCAGCAGGAAAGCCTGCAGCCCCCAGGTGTGTGGGGCTACGCAAGCCGTTCCCAAAGAGCTTTAGAACAAGGCATAGTTTTCCCTGCTGGCTCTTTGGGCGTGGGACCAACTTCCAGACATATGGCCATTTTTGTGCCTGGCGGAGCGCCAAGTGGGAAAGGGGGGTTTTAAGGCTGAAGGCAGCAGGAAAGCCTGCAGCCCACAGGTCTGTGGGGCTACGCAATCCGTTCCCAAAGAGCTTTAGAACAAGGCATAGTTTTCCCTGCTGGCTCTTTGGGCGTGGGACCAACCTCCATACATATGGCCATTTTTGTGCCTGGCGCGGGGCCAAGTGGGAAAGTGTGGTTTTGAGGCTGAAGAGAGCAGGAAAGCCTGCAGCCCCCAGGTGTGTGTGGCTACGCAAGCGGTTCCCAAAGAGCTTTAGAACAAGGCATAGTTTTCCCTGCTGGCTCTTTGGGAAAGTGACCAGTCTCCAGACATATGGCCATTTTTGTGCCTGGCGCAGCGCCAAGTGGGAAAGGGTGGTTTTGAGGCTGAAACCGCGAGAAAAGCCTGCAGCCCCCAGTTTGTGTGGGGCTAGGCAAGCGGTTCCCAAAGAGCTTTAGAACAAGGCATAGTTTTCCCTGCTGGCTCTTTGGGCGTGGGAGCGGTCTCCAGACATATGGCCATTTTTGTGCCTGGCGTGGGGCCAAGTGGGAAAGGGTGGTTTTGAGGCTGAAGGCAGCAGGAAAGCCTGCAGCCCCCAGGTGTGTGGGGCTACGCAAGCGGTTCCCAAAGAGCTTTAGAACAAGGCATAGTTTTCCCTGCTGGCTCTTTGGGCGTGGGACCAGTCTCCAGACATATGGCCATTTTTGTGCCTGGCGTGGCGCCATGTTGAAAAGGGTGGTTTTGAGGCTGAAAGCGAGAGAAAAGCCTGCAGCCCCCAGGTGTGTGGGGCTACGCAAGCGGTTCCCAAAGAGCTTTAGAACAAGGCATAGTTTTCCCTGCTGGCTCTTTGGGCGTGGGACCAACCTCCAGACATATGGCCATTTTTGTGCCTGGCGTGACGCCATGTGGAAAAGGGTGGTTTTGAGTCTGAAGGCAGCAGGAAAGCCTGCAGCCCCCAGGTCTGTTGGGCCACGCAAGCGGTTCCCAAAGAGCTTTAGAACAAGGCATAGTTTTCCCTGCTGGCTCTTTGGGCTTGGGACCAGTCTCCAGAAATATGGCCATTTTTGTGCCTGGCGCGATGCCAAGTGGGAAAGGGTGGTTTTGAGGCTGAAAGCGCGAGAAAAGCCTGCAGCCCCCAGTTTGTGTGGGGCTACGCAACAGGTTCCCAAAGAGCTTTAGAACAAGGCATAGTTTTCCCTGCTGGCTCTTTGGGCGTGGGATCAAACTCCAGATATATGGCCATTTTTGGACCTGGCGCGATGCCAAGTGGGAAAGGGTGGTTTTGAGTCTGAAGGCAGCAGGAAAGCCTGCAGCCCCCAGGTGTGTGGGGCTACGCAAGCGGTTCCCAAAGAGCTTTAGAACAAGGCATAGTTTTCCGTGCTGGCGCTTTGGCCGTGGGACCAGTCTCCAGACATATGGCCATTTTTGTGCCTGGCTGACGCCATGTGGAAAAGGGTTGTTTTGAGGCTGAAGGCAGCAGGAAAGCCTGCAGCCCCCAGGTGTGTGGGGCTACGCAAGCGGTGCCCCAAGAGCTTTAGAACAAGGCATAGTTTTCCCTGCTGGCTCTTTGGGCGTGGGACCAACCTCCAGACATATGGCCATTTTTGTGCCTGGCGTGACGCCATGTGGAAAAGGGTGGTTTTGAGGCTGAAGGCAGCAGGAAAGCCTGCAGCCCCCAGGTGTGTGGGGCTACGCAAGCGGTTCCCAAAGAGCTTTAGAACAAGGCATAGTTTTCCCTGCTGGCTCTTTGGGCGTGGGACCAACCTCCAGACATATGGCCATTTTTGGGCCTGGCGTGACGCCATGTGGGAAAGGGTGGTTTTGAGTCTGAAGGCAGCAGGAAAGCCTGCAGCCCGCAGGTCTGTGGGGCCACGCAAGCGGTTCCCAAAGAGCTTTAGAACAAGGCATAGTTTTCCCTGCTGGCTCTTTGGGAAAGGGACCAGTCTCCAGACATATGGCCATTTTTGTGCCTGGCGCGGCGCCAAGTGGGAAAGGGTCGTTTTGAGTCTGAAGGCAGCAGGAAAGCCTGCAGCCCGCAGGTGTGTGTGGGTACGCAAGCGGTTCCCAAAGAGCTTTAGAACAAGGCATAGTTTTCCCTGCTGGCTCTTTGGGCGTGGGACCAACCTCCAGACATATGGCCATTTTTGTGCCTGGCGTGACGCCATGTGGAAAAGGGTGGTTTTGAGGCTGAAGGCAGCAGGAAAGCCTGCAGCCCCCAGGTGTGTGGGGCCACGCAAGCGGTTCCCAAAGAGCTTTAGAACAAGGCATAATTTTCCCTGCTGGCTCTTTGGGCGTGGGACCAATCTCCAGACATATGGCCATTTTTGGGCCTGGCGCGGCGCCAATTGCGAAAGGTTTCTTTTGAGGCTGAAGAGAGCAGGAAAGACTGCAGCCCCCAGTTTGTGTGGGGCTACGCAAGCGGTTCCCAAAGAGCTTTAGAACAAGGCATAGTTTTCCCTGCTGGCTCTTTGGGCGTGGGACCAACCTCCAGACATATGGCCATTTTTGTGTCTGGCGTGACGCCATGTCGAAAAGGGTGGTTTTGAGTCTGAAGGCAGCAGGAAAGCCTGCAGCCCCCAGGTGTGTGGGGCTACGCAAGCGGTTCCCAAAGAGCTTTAGAACAAGGCATAGTTTTCCCTGCTGGCTCTTTGGGCGTGGGACCAGTCTCCAGACATATGGCCATTTTTGTGTCTGGCGTGACGCCATGTGGAAAAGGGTGCTTCTGAGGTTGAAGGCAGAAGGAAAGCCGGCAGCCCGCAGGTCTGTGGGGCCACGCAAGCGGTTCCCAAAGAGCTATAGAACAAGGCATAGTTTTCCCTGCTGGCGCTTTGGGCGTGGGACCAGTCTCCAGACATATGGCCATTTTTGTGCCTGGCGCGGCGCCAAGTGGGAAAGGGTTCTTTTGAGGCTGAAGGCAGCAGGAAAGCCTGCAGCCCCCAGGTGTGTGGGGCTACGCAAGCGGTTCCCAAAGAGCTTTAGAACAAGGCATAGTTTTCCCTCATGGCTCTTTGGGCGTGGGACCAACCTCCAGACATATGGCCATTTTTGTGCCTGGCGTGACGCCATGTGGGAAAGGTGGGTTTGAGGCTGAAGAGAGCCGGAAAGCCTGCAGCCCCCATGTGTGTGGGGCCACGCAAGCGGTTCCCAAAGAGCTTTAGAACAAGGCATAGTTTTCCGTGCTGGCTCTTTGGGCGTGGGACCAACCTCCAGACATATGGCCATTTTTGGGCCTGTCACGATGCCAAGTGGGAAAGGGTGGTTTTGAGTCTGAAGGCAGCAGGAAAGCCTGCAGCCCCCAGGTGTGTGGGGCTACGCAAGCCGTTCCCAAAGAGCTTTAGAACAAGGCATAGTTTTCCCTGCTGGCTCTTTGGGCGTGGGACCAACTTCCAGACATATGGCCATTTTTGTGCCTGGCGGAGCGCCAAGTGGGAAAGGGGGGTTTTAAGGCTGAAGGCAGCAGGAAAGCCTGCAGCCCACAGGTCTGTGGGGCTACGCAATCCGTTCCCAAAGAGCTTTAGAACAAGGCATAGTTTTCCCTGCTGGCTCTTTGGGCGTGGGACCAACCTCCATACATATGGCCATTTTTGTGCCTGGCGCGGGGCCAAGTGGGAAAGTGTGGTTTTGAGGCTGAAGAGAGCAGGAAAGCCTGCAGCCCCCAGGTGTGTGTGGCTACGCAAGCGGTTCCCAAAGAGCTTTAGAACAAGGCATAGTTTTCCCTGCTGGCTCTTTGGGAAAGTGACCAGTCTCCAGACATATGGCCATTTTTGGGCCTGGCGCAGCGCCAAGTGGGAAAGGGTGGTTTTGAGGCTGAAACCGCGAGAAAAGCCTGCAGCCCCCAGTTTGTGTGGGGCTAGGCAAGCGGTTCCCAAAGAGCTTTAGAACAAGGCATAGTTTTCCCTGCTGGCTCTTTGGGCGTGGGAGCGGTCTCCAGACATATGGCCATTTTTGTGCCTGGCGTGGGGCCAAGTGGGAAAGGGTGGTTTTGAGGCTGAAGGCAGCAGGAAAGCCTGCAGCCCCCAGGTGTGTGGGGCTACGCAAGCGGTTCCCAAAGAGCTTTAGAACAAGGCATAGTTTTCCCTGCTGGCTCTTTGGGCGTGGGACCAATCTCCAGACATATGGCCATTTTTGTGCCTGGCGTGGCGCCATGTTGAAAAGGGTGGTTTTGAGGCTGAAAGCGAGAGAAAAGCCTGCAGCCCCCAGGTGTGTGGGGCTACGCAAGCGGTTCCCAAAGAGCTTTAGAACAAGGCATAGTTTTCCCTGCTGGCTCTTTGGGCGTGGGACCAACCTCCAGACATATGGCCATTTTTGTGCCTGGCGTGACGCCATGTGGAAAAGGGTGGTTTTGAGTCTGAAGGCAGCAGGAAAGCCTGCAGCCCCCAGGTCTGTTGGGCCACGCAAGCGGTTCCCAAAGAGCTTTAGAACAAGGCATAGTTTTCCCTGCTGGCTCTTTGGGCTTGGGACCAGTCTCCAGAAATATGGCCATTTTTGTGCCTGGCGCGATGCCAAGTGGGAAAGGGTGGTTTTGAGGCTGAAAGCGCGAGAAAAGCCTGCAGCCCCCAGTTTGTGTGGGGCTACGCAACAGGTTCCCAAAGAGCTTTAGAACAAGGCATAGTTTTCCCTGCTGGCTCTTTGGGCGTGGGATCAAACTCCAGATATATGGCCATTTTTGGACCTGGCGCGATGCCAAGTGGGAAAGGGTGGTTTTGAGTCTGAAGGCAGCAGGAAAGCCTGCAGCCCCCAGGTGTGTGGGGCTACGCAAGCGGTTCCCAAAGAGCTTTAGAACAAGGCATAGTTTTCCGTGCTGGCGCTTTGGCCGTGGGACCAGTCTCCAGACATATGGCCATTTTTGTGCCTGGCTGACGCCATGTGGAAAAGGGTTGTTTTGAGGCTGAAGGCAGCAGGAAAGCCTGCAGCCCCCAGGTGTGTGGGGCTACGCAAGCGGTGCCCCAAGAGCTTTAGAACAAGGCATAGTTTTCCCTGCTGGCTCTTCGGGCGTGGGACCAACCTCCAGACATATGGCCATTTTTGTGCCTGGCGTGACGCCATGTGGAAAAGGGTGGTTTTGAGGCTGAAGGCAGCAGGAAAGCCTGCAGCCCCCAGGTGTGTGGGGCTACGCAAGCGGTTCCCAAAGAGCTTTAGAACAAGGCATAGTTTTCCCTGCTGGCTCTTTGGGCGTGGGACCAACCTCCAGACATATGGCCATTTTTGGGCCTGGCGTGACGCCATGTGGGAAAGGGTGGTTTTGAGTCTGAAGGCAGCAGGAAAGCCTGCAGCCCGCAGGTCTGTGGGGCCACGCAAGCGGTTCCCAAAGAGCTTTAGAACAAGGCATAGTTTTCCCTGCTGGCTCTTTGGGAAAGGTACCAGTCTCCAGACATATGGCCATTTTTGTGCCTGGCGCGGCGCCAAGTGGGAAAGGGTCGTTTTGAGTCTGAAGGCAGCAGGAAAGCCTGCAGCCCGCAGGTGTGTGTGGGTACGCAAGCGGTTCCCAAAGAGCTTTAGAACAAGGCATAGTTTTCCCTGCTGGCTCTTTGGGCGTGGGACCAACCTCCAGACATATGGCCATTTTTGTGCCTGGCGTGACGCCATGTGGAAAAGGGTGGTTTTGAGGCTGAAGGCAGCAGGAAAGCCTGCAGCCCCCAGGTCTGTTGGGCCACGCAAGCGGTTCCCAAAGAGCTTTAGAACAAGGCATAGTTTTCCCTGCTGGCTCTTTGGGCTTGGGACCAGTCTCCAGAAATATGGCCATTTTTGTGCCTGGCGCGATGCCAAGTGGGAAAGGGTGGTTTTGAGGCTGAAAGCGCGAGAAAAGCCTGCAGCCCCCAGTTTGTGTGGGGCTACGCAACAGGTTCCCAAAGAGCTTTAGAACAAGGCATAGTTTTCCCTGCTGGCTCTTTGGGCGTGGGATCAAACTCCAGATATATGGCCATTTTTGGACCTGGCGCGATGCCAAGTGGGAAAGGGTGGTTTTGAGTCTGAAGGCAGCAGGAAAGCCTGCAGCCCCCAGGTGTGTGGGGCTACGCAAGCGGTTCCCAAAGAGCTTTAGAACAAGGCATAGTTTTCCGTGCTGGCGCTTTGGCCGTGGGACCAGTCTCCAGACATATGGCCATTTTTGTGCCTGGCTGACGCCATGTGGAAAAGGGTTGTTTTGAGGCTGAAGGCAGCAGGAAAGCCTGCAGCCCCCAGGTGTGTGGGGCTACGCAAGCGGTGCCCCAAGAGCTTTAGAACAAGGCATAGTTTTCCCTGCTGGCTCTTCGGGCGTGGGACCAACCTCCAGACATATGGCCATTTTTGTGCCTGGCGTGACGCCATGTGGAAAAGGGTGGTTTTGAGGCTGAAGGCAGCAGGAAAGCCTGCAGCCCCCAGGTGTGTGGGGCTACGCAAGCGGTTCCCAAAGAGCTTTAGAACAAGGCATAGTTTTCCCTGCTGGCTCTTTGGGCGTGGGACCAACCTCCAGACATATGGCCATTTTTGGGCCTGGCGTGACGCCATGTGGGAAAGGGTGGTTTTGAGTCTGAAGGCAGCAGGAAAGCCTGCAGCCCGCAGGTCTGTGGGGCCACGCAAGCGGTTCCCAAAGAGCTTTAGAACAAGGCATAGTTTTCCCTGCTGGCTCTTTGGGAAAGGTACCAGTCTCCAGACATATGGCCATTTTTGTGCCTGGCGCGGCGCCAAGTGGGAAAGGGTCGTTTTGAGTCTGAAGGCAGCAGGAAAGCCTGCAGCCCGCAGGTGTGTGTGGGTACGCAAGCGGTTCCCAAAGAGCTTTAGAACAAGGCATAGTTTTCCCTGCTGGCTCTTTGGGCGTGGGACCAACCTCCAGACATATGGCCATTTTTGTGCCTGGCGTGACGCCATGTGGAAAAGGGTGGTTTTGAGGCTGAAGGCAGCAGGAAAGCCTGCAGCCCCCAGGTGTGTGGGGCCACGCAAGCGGTTCCCAAAGAGCTTTAGAACAAGGCATAATTTTCCCTGCTGGCTCTTTGGGCGTGGGACCAATCTCCAGACATATGGCCATTTTTGGGCCTGGCGCGGCGCCAATTGCGAAAGGTTTCTTTTGAGGCTGAAGAGAGCAGGAAAGACTGCAGCCCCCAGTTTGTGTGGGGCTACGCAAGCGGTTCCCAAAGAGCTTTAGAACAAGGCATAGTTTTCCCTGCTGGCTCTTTGGGCGTGGGACCAACCTCCAGACATATGGCCATTTTTGTGTCTGGCGTGACGCCATGTCGAAAAGGGTGGTTTTGAGTCTGAAGGCAGCAGGAAAGCCTGCAGCCCCCAGGTGTGTGGGGCTACGCAAGCGGTTCCCAAAGAGCTTTAGAACAAGGCATAGTTTTCCCTGCTGGCTCTTTGGGCGTGGGACCAGTCTCCAGACATATGGCCATTTTTGTGTCTGGCGTGACGCCATGTGGAAAAGGGTGCTTCTGAGGTTGAAGGCAGAAGGAAAGCCGGCAGCCCGCAGGTCTGTGGGGCCACGGAAGCGGTTCCCAAAGAGCTTTAGAACAAGGCATAGTTTTCCCTGCTGGCGCTTTGGGCGTGGGACCAGTCTCCAGACATATGGCCATTTTTGTGCCTGACGTGACGCCAAGTGGGAAAGGGTGGTTTTGAGGCTGAAGGCAGCAGGAAAGCCTGCAGCCCCCAGGTGTGTGGGGCTACGCAAGCCGTTCCCAAAGAGCTTTAGAACAAGGCATAGTTTTCCCTGCTGGCTCTTTGGGCGTGGGACCAACTTCCAGACATATGGCCATTTTTGTGCCTGGCGGAGCGCCAAGTGGGAAAGGGGGGTTTTAAGGCTGAAGGCAGCAGGAAAGCCTGCAGCCCACAGGTCTGTGGGGCTACGCAATCCGTTCCCAAAGAGCTTTAGAACAAGGCATAGTTTTCCCTGCTGGCTCTTTGGGCGTGGGACCAACCTCCATACATATGGCCATTTTTGTGCCTGGCGCGGGGCCAAGTGGGAAAGTGTGGTTTTGAGGCTGAAGAGAGCAGGAAAGCCTGCAGCCCCCAGGTGTGTGTGGCTACGCAAGCGGTTCCCAAAGAGCTTTAGAACAAGGCATAGTTTTCCCTGCTGGCTCTTTGGGAAAGTGACCAGTCTCCAGACATATGGCCATTTTTGGGCCTGGCGCAGCGCCAAGTGGGAAAGGGTGGTTTTGAGGCTGAAACCGCGAGAAAAGCCTGCAGCCCCCAGTTTGTGTGGGGCTAGGCAAGCGGTTCCCAAAGAGCTTTAGAACAAGGCATAGTTTTCCCTGCTGGCTCTTTGGGCGTGGGAGCGGTCTCCAGACATATGGCCATTTTTGTGCCTGGCGTGGGGCCAAGTGGGAAAGGGTGGTTTTGAGGCTGAAGGCAGCAGGAAAGCCTGCAGCCCCCAGGTGTGTGGGGCTACGCAAGCGGTTCCCAAAGAGCTTTAGAACAAGGCATAGTTTTCCCTGCTGGCTCTTTGGGCGTGGGACCAGTCTCCAGACATATGGCCATTTTTGTGCCTGGCGTGGCGCCATGTTGAAAAGGGTGGTTTTGAGGCTGAAAGCGAGAGAAAAGCCTGCAGCCCCCAGGTGTGTGGGGCTACGCAAGCGGTTCCCAAAGAGCTTTAGAACAAGGCATAGTTTTCCCTGCTGGCTCTTTGGGCGTGGGACCAACCTCCAGACATATGGCCATTTTTGTGCCTGGCGTGACGCCATGTGGAAAAGGGTGGTTTTGAGTCTGAAGGCAGCAGGAAAGCCTGCAGCCCCCAGGTCTGTTGGGCCACGCAAGCGGTTCCCAAAGAGCTTTAGAACAAGGCATAGTTTTCCCTGCTGGCTCTTTGGGCTTGGGACCAGTCTCCAGAAATATGGCCATTTTTGTGCCTGGCGCGATGCCAAGTGGGAAAGGGTGGTTTTGAGGCTGAAAGCGCGAGAAAAGCCTGCAGCCCCCAGTTTGTGTGGGGCTACGCAACAGGTTCCCAAAGAGCTTTAGAACAAGGCATAGTTTTCCCTGCTGGCTCTTTGGGCGTGGGATCAAACTCCAGATATATGGCCATTTTTGGACCTGGCGCGATGCCAAGTGGGAAAGGGTGGTTTTGAGTCTGAAGGCAGCAGGAAAGCCTGCAGCCCCCAGGTGTGTGGGGCTACGCAAGCGGTTCCCAAAGAGCTTTAGAACAAGGCATAGTTTTCCGTGCTGGCGCTTTGGCCGTGGGACCAGTCTCCAGACATATGGCCATTTTTGTGCCTGGCTGACGCCATGTGGAAAAGGGTTGTTTTGAGGCTGAAGGCAGCAGGAAAGCCTGCAGCCCCCAGGTGTGTGGGGCTACGCAAGCGGTGCCCCAAGAGCTTTAGAACAAGGCATAGTTTTCCCTGCTGGCTCTTCGGGCGTGGGACCAACCTCCAGACATATGGCCATTTTTGTGCCTGGCGTGACGCCATGTGGAAAAGGGTGGTTTTGAGGCTGAAGGCAGCAGGAAAGCCTGCAGCCCCCAGGTGTGTGGGGCTACGCAAGCGGTTCCCAAAGAGCTTTAGAACAAGGCATAGTTTTCCCTGCTGGCTCTTTGGGCGTGGGACCAACCTCCAGACATATGGCCATTTTTGGGCCTGGCGTGACGCCATGTGGGAAAGGGTGGTTTTGAGTCTGAAGGCAGCAGGAAAGCCTGCAGCCCGCAGGTCTGTGGGGCCACGCAAGCGGTTCCCAAAGAGCTTTAGAACAAGGCATAGTTTTCCCTGCTGGCTCTTTGGGAAAGGTACCAGTCTCCAGACATATGGCCATTTTTGTGCCTGGCGCGGCGCCAAGTGGGAAAGGGTCGTTTTGAGTCTGAAGGCAGCAGGAAAGCCTGCAGCCCGCAGGTGTGTGTGGGTACGCAAGCGGTTCCCAAAGAGCTTTAGAACAAGGCATAGTTTTCCCTGCTGGCTCTTTGGGCGTGGGACCAACCTCCAGACATATGGCCATTTTTGTGCCTGGCGTGACGCCATGTGGAAAAGGGTGGTTTTGAGGCTGAAGGCAGCAGGAAAGCCTGCAGCCCCCAGGTCTGTTGGGCCACGCAAGCGGTTCCCAAAGAGCTTTAGAACAAGGCATAGTTTTCCCTGCTGGCTCTTTGGGCTTGGGACCAGTCTCCAGAAATATGGCCATTTTTGTGCCTGGCGCGATGCCAAGTGGGAAAGGGTGGTTTTGAGGCTGAAAGCGCGAGAAAAGCCTGCAGCCCCCAGTTTGTGTGGGGCTACGCAACAGGTTCCCAAAGAGCTTTAGAACAAGGCATAGTTTTCCCTGCTGGCTCTTTGGGCGTGGGATCAAACTCCAGATATATGGCCATTTTTGGACCTGGCGCGATGCCAAGTGGGAAAGGGTGGTTTTGAGTCTGAAGGCAGCAGGAAAGCCTGCAGCCCCCAGGTGTGTGGGGCTACGCAAGCGGTTCCCAAAGAGCTTTAGAACAAGGCATAGTTTTCCGTGCTGGCGCTTTGGCCGTGGGACCAGTCTCCAGACATATGGCCATTTTTGTGCCTGGCTGACGCCATGTGGAAAAGGGTTGTTTTGAGGCTGAAGGCAGCAGGAAAGCCTGCAGCCCCCAGGTGTGTGGGGCTACGCAAGCGGTGCCCCAAGAGCTTTAGAACAAGGCATAGTTTTCCCTGCTGGCTCTTCGGGCGTGGGACCAACCTCCAGACATATGGCCATTTTTGTGCCTGGCGTGACGCCATGTGGAAAAGGGTGGTTTTGAGGCTGAAGGCAGCAGGAAAGCCTGCAGCCCCCAGGTGTGTGGGGCTACGCAAGCGGTTCCCAAAGAGCTTTAGAACAAGGCATAGTTTTCCCTGCTGGCTCTTTGGGCGTGGGACCAACCTCCAGACATATGGCCATTTTTGGGCCTGGCGTGACGCCATGTGGGAAAGGGTGGTTTTGAGTCTGAAGGCAGCAGGAAAGCCTGCAGCCCGCAGGTCTGTGGGGCCACGCAAGCGGTTCCCAAAGAGCTTTAGAACAAGGCATAGTTTTCCCTGCTGGCTCTTTGGGAAAGGTACCAGTCTCCAGACATATGGCCATTTTTGTGCCTGGCGCGGCGCCAAGTGGGAAAGGGTCGTTTTGAGTCTGAAGGCAGCAGGAAAGCCTGCAGCCCGCAGGTGTGTGTGGGTACGCAAGCGGTTCCCAAAGAGCTTTAGAACAAGGCATAGTTTTCCCTGCTGGCTCTTTGGGCGTGGGACCAACCTCCAGACATATGGCCATTTTTGTGCCTGGCGTGACGCCATGTGGAAAAGGGTGGTTTTGAGGCTGAAGGCAGCAGGAAAGCCTGCAGCCCCCAGGTGTGTGGGGCCACGCAAGCGGTTCCCAAAGAGCTTTAGAACAAGGCATAATTTTCCCTGCTGGCTCTTTGGGCGTGGGACCAATCTCCAGACATATGGCCATTTTTGGGCCTGGCGCGGCGCCAATTGCGAAAGGTTTCTTTTGAGGCTGAAGAGAGCAGGAAAGACTGCAGCCCCCAGTTTGTGTGGGGCTACGCAAGCGGTTCCCAAAGAGCTTTAGAACAAGGCATAGTTTTCCCTGCTGGCTCTTTGGGCGTGGGACCAACCTCCAGACATATGGCCATTTTTGTGTCTGGCGTGACGCCATGTCGAAAAGGGTGGTTTTGAGTCTGAAGGCAGCAGGAAAGCCTGCAGCCCCCAGGTGTGTGGGGCTACGCAAGCGGTTCCCAAAGAGCTTTAGAACAAGGCATAGTTTTCCCTGCTGGCTCTTTGGGCGTGGGACCAGTCTCCAGACATATGGCCATTTTTGTGTCTGGCGTGACGCCATGTGGAAAAGGGTGCTTCTGAGGTTGAAGGCAGAAGGAAAGCCGGCAGCCCGCAGGTCTGTGGGGCCACGGAAGCGGTTCCCAAAGAGCTTTAGAACAAGGCATAGTTTTCCCTGCTGGCGCTTTGGGCGTGGGACCAGTCTCCAGACATATGGCCATTTTTGTGCCTGACGTGACGCCAAGTGGGAAAGGGTGGTTTTGAGGCTGAAGGCAGCAGGAAAGCCTGCAGCCCACAGGTCTGTGGGGCCACGCAAGCGGTTCCCAAAGAGCTTTAGAACAAGGCATAGTTTTCCCTGCTGGCTCTTTGGGAAAGGGACCAGTCTCCAGACATATGGCCATTTTTGTGCCTGGCGCGGCGCCAAGTGGGAAAGGGTCGTTTTGAGTCTGAAGGCAGCAGGAAAGCCTGCAGCCCCCAGGTGTGTGTGGCTACGCAAGCGGTTCCCAAAGAGCTTTAGAACAAGGCATAGTTTTCCCTGCTGGCTCTTTTGGCGTGGGACCAACCTCCAGACATATGGCCATTTTTGGGCCTGTCACGATGCCAAGTGGGAAAGGGTGGTTTTGAGTCTGAAGGCAGCAGGAAAGCCTGCAGCCCCCAGGTGTGTGGGGCTACGCAAGCCGTTCCCAAAGAGCTTTAGAACAAGGCATAGTTTTCCCTGCTGGCTCTTTGGGCGTGGGACCAACTTCCAGACATATGGCCATTTTTGTGCCTGGCGGAGCGCCAAGTGGGAAAGGGGGGTTTTGAGGCTGAAGGCAGCAGGAAAGCCTGCAGCCCACAGGTCTGTGGGGCTACGCAATCCGTTCCCAAAGAGCTTTAGAACAAGGCATAGTTTTCCCTGCTGGCTCTTTGGGCGTGGGACCAACCTCCATACATATGGCCATTTTTGTGCCTGGCGCGGGGCCAAGTGGGAAAGGGTGGTTTTGAGGCTGAAGAGAGCAGGAAAGCCTGCAGCCCCCAGGTGTGTGTGGCTACGCAAGCAGTTCCCAAAGAGCTTTAGAACAAGGCATAGTTTTCCCTGCTGGCTCTTTGGGAAAGTGACCAGTCTCCAGACATATGGCCATTTTTGTGCCTGGCGCAGCGCCAAGTGGGAAAGGGTGGTTTTGAGGCTGAAACCGCGAGAAAAGCCTGCAGCCCCCAGTTTGTGTGGGGCTAGGCAAGCGGTTCCCAAAGAGCTTTAGAACAAGGCATAGTTTTCCCTGCTGGCTCTTTGGGCGTGGGAGCGGTCTCCAGACATATGGCCATTTTTGTGCCTGGCGTGGGGCCAAGTGGGAAAGGGTGGTTTTGAGGCTGAAGGCAGCAGGAAAGCCTGCAGCCCCCACGTCTCTGGGGCTACGCAAGCGGTTCCCAAAGAGCTTTAGAACAAGGCATAGTTTTCCCTGCTGGCTCTTTGGGCGTGGGACCAGTCTCCAGACATATGGCCATTTTTGTGCCTGGCGTGGCGCCATGTTGAAAAGGGTGGTTTTGAGGCTGAAAGCGAGAGAAAAGCCTGCAGCCCCCAGGTGTGTGGGGCTACGCAAGCGGTTCCCAAAGAGCTTTAGAACAAGGCATAGTTTTCCGTGCTGGCTCTTTGGGCGTGGGACCAACCTCCAGACATATGGCCATTTTTGTGCCTGGCGTGACGCCATGTGGAAAAGGGTGGTTTTGAGTCTGAAGGCAGCAGGAAAGCCTGCAGCCCCCAGGTGTGTGGGGCCACGCAAGCGGTTCCCAAAGAGCTTTAGAACAAGGCATAGTTTTCCCTGCTGGCTCTTTGGGCTTGGGACCAGTCTCCAGAAATATGGCCATTTTTGTGCCTGGCGCGATGCCAAGTGGGAAAGGGTGGTTTTGAGGCTGAAAGCGCGAGAAAAGCCTGCAGCCCCCAGTTTGTGTGGGGCTACGCAACAGGTTCCCAAAGAGCTTTAGAACAAGGCATAGTTTTCCCTGCTGGCTCTTTGGGCGTGGGATCAAACTCCAGATATATGGCCATTTTTGGGCCTGGCGCGATGCCAAGTGGGAAAGGGTGGTTTTGAGTCTGAAGGCAGCAGGAAAGCCTGCAGCCCCCAGGTGTGTGGGGCTACGCAAGCGGTTCCCAAAGAGCTTTAGAACAAGGCATAGTTTTCCGTGCTGGCGCTTTGGCCGTGGGACCAGTCTCCAGACATATGGCCATTTTTGTGCCTGGCTGACGCCATGTGGAAAAGGGTTGTTTTGAGGCTGAAGGCAGCAGGAAAGCCTGCAGCCCCCAGGTGTGTGGGGCTACGCAAGCGGTGCCCCAAGAGCTTTAGAACAAGGCATAGTTTTCCCTGCTGGCTCTTTGGGCGTGGGACCAACCTCCAGACATATGGCCATTTTTGTGCCTGGCGTGACGCCATGTGGAAAAGGGTGGTTTTGAGGCTGAAGGCAGCAGGAAAGCCTGCAGCCCCCAGGTGTGTGGGGCTACGCAAGCGGTTCCCAAAGAGCTTTAGAACAAGGCATAGTTTTCCCTGCTGGCTCTTTGGGCGTGGGACCAACCTCCAGACATATGGCCATTTTTGGGCCTGGCGTGACGCCATGTGGGAAAGGGTGGTTTTGAGTCTGAAGGCAGCAGGAAAGCCTGCAGCCCGCAGGTCTGTGGGGCCACGCAAGCGGTTCCCAAAGAGCTTTAGAACAAGGCATAGTTTTCCCTGCTGGCTCTTTGGGAAAGGGACCAGTCTCCAGACATATGGCCATTTTTGTGCCTGGCGCGGCGCCAAGTGGGAAAGGGTCGTTTTGAGTCTGAAGGCAGCAGGAAAGCCTGCAGCCCGCAGGTGTGTGTGGGTACGCAAGCGGTTCCCAAAGAGCTTTAGAACAAGGCATAGTTTTCCCTGCTGGCTCTTTGGGCGTGGCACCAACCTCCAGACATATGGCCATTTTTGTGTCTGGCGTGACGCCATGTCGAAAAGGGTGGTTTTGAGTCTGAAGGCAGCAGGAAAGCCTGCAGCCCCCAGGTGTGTGGGGCTACGCAAGCGGTTCCCAAAGAGCTTTAGAACAAGGCATAGTTTTCCCTGCTGGCTCTTTGGGCGTGGGACCAGTCTCCAGACATATGGCCATTTTTGTGTCTGGCGTGACGCCATGTGGAAAAGGGTGCTTCTGAGGTTGAAGGCAGAAGGAAAGCCGGCAGCCCGCAGGTCTGTGGGGCCACGCAAGCGGTTCCCAAAGAGCTTTAGAACAAGGCATAGTTTTCCGTGCTGGCGCTTTGGGCGTGGGACCAGTCTCCAGACATATGGCCATTTTTGTGCCTGACGTGACGCCAAGTGGGAAAGGGTGGTTTTGAGGCTGAAGGCAGCAGGAAAGCCTGCAGCCCACAGGTCTGTGGGGCCACGCAAGCGGTTCCCAAAGAGCTTTAGAACAAGGCATAGTTTTCCCTGCTGGCTCTTTGGGAAAGGGACCAGTCTCCAGACATATGGCCATTTTTGTGCCTGGCGCGGCGCCAAGTGGGAAAGGGTCGTTTTGAGTCTGAAGGCAGCAGGAAAGCCTGCAGCCCCCAGGTGTGTGTGGCTACGCAAGCGGTTCCCAAAGAGCTTTAGAACAAGGCATAGTTTTCCCTGCTGGCTCTTTGGGCGTGGGACCAACCTCCAGACATATGGCCATTTTTGTGCCTGGCGTGACGCCATGTGGAAAAGGGTGGTTTTGAGGCTGAAGGCAGCAGGAAAGCCTGCAGCCCCCAGGTGTGTGTGGCTACGCAAGCGGTTCCCAAAGAGCTTTAGAACAAGGCATAGTTTTGCCTGCTGGCTCTTTGGGCGTGGGACCAGTCTCCAGACATATGGCCATTTTTGGGCCTGGCGCGGCGCCAATTGCGAAAGGTTTCTTTTGAGGCTGAAGAGAGCAGGAAAGACTGCAGCCCCCAGTTTGTGTGGGGCTACGCAAGCGGTTCCCAAAGAGCTTTAGAACAAGGCATAGTTTTCCCTGCTGGCTCTTTGGGCGTGGGACCAACCTCCAGACATATGGCCATTTTTGTGTCTGGCGTGACGCCATGTCGAAAAGGGTGGTTTTGAGTCTGAAGGCAGCAGGAAAGCCTGCAGCCCCCAGGTCTGTTGGGCCACGCAAGCGGTTCCCAAAGAGCTTTAGAACAAGGCATAGT
Organism: Chroicocephalus ridibundus; assembly: GCF_963924245.1. NCBI lineage: Eukaryota > Metazoa > Chordata > Aves > Charadriiformes > Laridae > Chroicocephalus > Chroicocephalus ridibundus. Next base: position 364,994 of record NW_026961662.1, read on the forward strand.
TTTCCCTGCTGGCTCTTTGGGCTTGGGACCAGTCTCCAGAAATATGGCCATTTTTGTGCCTGGCGCGATGCCAAGTGGGAAAGGGTGGTTTTGAGGCTGAAAGCGCGAGAAAAGCCTGCAGCCCCCAGTTTGTGTGGGGCTACGCAACAGGTTCCCAAAGAGCTTTAGAACAAGGCATAGTTTTCCCTGCTGGCTCTTTGGGCGTGGGATCAAACTCCAGATATATGGCCATTTTTGGGCCTGGCGCGATGCCAAGTGGGAAAGGGTGGTTTTGAGTCTGAAGGCAGCAGGAAAGCCTGCAGCCCCCAGGTGTGTGGGGCTACGCAAGCGGTTCCCAAAGAGCTTTAGAACAAGGCATAGTTTTCTGTGCTGGCGCTTTGGGCGTGGGACCAGTCTCCAGACATATGGCCATTTTTGTGCCTGGCTGACGCCATGTGGAAAAGGGTTGTTTTGAGGCTGAAGGCAGCAGGAAAGCCTGCAGCCCCCAGGTGTGTGGGGCTATGCAAGCGGTGCCCCAAGAGCTTTAGAACAAGGCATAGTTTTCCCTGCTGGCTCTTTGGGCGTGGGACCAACCTCCAGACATATGGCCATTTTTGGGCCTGGCGTGACGCCATGTGGAAAAGGGTGGTTTTCAGGCTGAAGGCAGCAGGAAAGCCTGCAGCCCCCAGCTGTGTGGGGCTACGCAAGCGGTTCCCAAAGAGCTTTAGAACAAGGCATAGTTTTCCCTGCTGGCTCTTTGGGCGTGGGACCAACCTCCAGACATATGGCCATTTTTGGGCCTGGCGTGACGCCATGTGGGAAAGGGTGGTTTTGAGGCTGAAGGCAGCAGGAAAGCCTGCAGCCCGCAGGTCTGTGGGGCCACGCAAGCGGTTCCCAAAGAGCTTTAGAACAAGGCATAGTTTTCCCTGCTGGCTCTTTGGGAAAGGGTCCAGTCTCCAGACATATGGCCATTTTTGTGCCTGGCGCGGCGCCAAGTGGGAAAGGGTCGTTTTGAGTCTGAAGGCAGCAGGAAAGCCTGCAGCCCCCAGGTGTGTGTGGCTACGCAAGCGGTTCCCAAAGAGCTTTAGAACAAGGCATAGTTTTCCCTGCTGGCTCTTTGGGAAAGGGACCAGTCTCCAGACATATGGCCATTTTTGTGCCTGGCGTGACGCCATGTGGAAAAGGGTGGTTTTGAGGCTGAAGGCAGCAGGAAAGCCTGCAGCCCCCAGGTGTGTGGGGCCACGCAAGCGGTTCCCAAAGAGCTTTAGAACAAGGCATAGTTTTCCCTGCTGGCTCTTTGGGCGTGGGACCAACCTCCAGACATATGGCCATTTTTGTGCCTGGCGTGACGCCAAGTGGGAAAGGGTGGTTTTGAGGCTGAAGGCAGCAGGAAAGCCTGCAGCCCCCAGGTGTGTGGGGCCACGCAAGCGGTTCCCAAAGAGCTTTAGAACAAGGCATAGTTTTCCCTGCTGGCTCTTTGGGCGTGGGACCAATCTCCAGACATATGGCCATTTTTGGGCCTGGCGCGGCGCCAATTGCGAAAGGTTTCTTTTGAGGCTGAAGAGAGCAGGAAAGACTGCAGCCCCCAGTTTGTGTGGGGCTACGCAAGCGGTTCCAAAAGAGCTTTAGAACAAGGCATAGTTTTCCCTGCTGGCTCTTTGGGCGTGGGACCAACCTCCAGACATATGGCCATTTTTGTGTCTGGCGTGACGCCATGTCGAAAAGGGTGGTTTTGAGTCTGAAGGCAGCAGGAAAGCCTGCAGCCCCCAGGTGTGTGGGGCTACGCAAGCGGTTCCCAAAGAGCTTTAGAACAAGGCATAGTTTTCCCTGCTGGCTCTTTGGGCGTGGGACCAGTCTCCAGACATATGGCCATTTTTGTGTCTGGCGTGACGCCATGTGGAAAAGGGTGCTTCTGAGGTTGAAGGCAGAAGGAAAGCCGGCAGCCCGCAGGTCTGTGGGGCCACGCAAGCGGTTCCCAAAGAGCTTTAGAACAAGGCATAGTTTTCCCTGCTGGCTCTTTGGGCGTGGGACCAACCTCCAGACATATGGCCATTTTTGTGCCTGCGTGACGCCAAGTGGGAAAGGGTGGTTTTGAGGCTGAAGGCAGCAGGAAAGCCTGCAGCCCGCAGGTCTGTGGGGCCACGCAAGCGGTTCCCAAAGAGCTTTAGAACAAGGCATAGTTTTCCCTGCTGGCTCTTTGGGAAAGGGACCAGTCTCCAGACATATGGCCATTTTTGGGCCTGGCGCGATGCCAAGTGGGAAAGGGTCGTTTTGAGTCTGAAGGCAGCAGGAAAGCCTGCAGCCCCCAGGTGTGTGGGGCTACGCAAGCGGTTCCCAAAGAGCTTTAGAACAAGGCATAGTTTTCCCTGCTGGCTCTTTGGGCGTGGGACCAACCTCCAGACATATGGCCATTTTTGTGCCTGGCGTGACGCCATGTGGAAAAGGGTGGTTTTGAGGCTGAAGGCAGCAGGAAAGCCTGCAGCCCCCAGGATTGTGGGGCTACGCAAGCGGTTCCCAAAGAGCTTTAGAACAAGGCATAGTTTTCCCTGCTGGCTCTTTGGGCGTGGGACCAGTCTCCAGACATATGGCCATTTTTGTGCCTGGCGTGACGCCATGTGGAAAAGGGTTGTTTTGAGGCTGAAGGCAGTAGGAAAGCCTGCAGCCCCCAGGTCTGTGGGGCTACGCAAGCGGTTCCCAAAGAGCTTTAGAACAAGGCATAGTTTTCCCTGCTGGCTCTTTGGGCGTGGGACCAACCTCCAGACATATGGCCATTTTTGTGCCTGGCGTGACGTCATGTGGGAAAGGGTGGTTTTGAGTCTGAAGGCAGCAGGAAAGCCTGCAGCCCCCAGGTCTGTGGGGCCACGCAAGCGGTTCCCAAAGAGCTTTAGAACAAGGCATAGTTTTCCCTGCTGGCTCTTTGGGCGTGGGACCAGTCTCCAGACATATGGCCATTTTTGGGCCTGGCGCGGCGCCAATTGCGAAAGGTTTCTTTTGAGGCTGAAGAGAGCAGGAAAGACTGCAGCCCCCAGTTTGTGTGGGGCTACGCAAGCGGTTCCCAAAGAGCTTTAGAACAAGGCATAGTTTTCCCTGCTGGCTCTTTGGGCGTGGGACCAACCTCCAGACATATGGCCATTTTTGTGTCTGGCGTGACGCCATGTCGAAAAGGGTGGTTTTGAGTCTGAAGGCAGCAGGAAAGCCTGCAGCCCGCAGGTCTGTTGGGCCACGCAAGCGGTTCCCAAAGAGCTTTAGAACAAGGCATAGTTTTCCCTGCTGGCTCTTTGGGCTTGGGACCAGTCTCCAGAAATATGGCCATTTTTGTGCCTGGCGCGATGCCAAGTGGGAAAGGGTGGTTTTGAGGCTGAAAGCGCGAGAAAAGCCTGCAGCCCCCAGTTTGTGTGGGGCTACGCAAGCGGTTCCCAAAGAGCTTTAGAACAAGGCATAGTTTTCCCTGCTGGCTCTTTGGGCGTGGGACCAACCTCCAGACATATGGCCATTTTTGTGCCTGGCGTGACGCCATGTGGAAAAGGGTGGTTTTGAGGCTGAAGGCAGCAGGAAAGCCTGCAGCCCCCAGGTGTGTGGGGCTACGCAAGCGGTTCCCAAAGAGCTTTAGAAGAAGGCATAGTTTTCCCTCATGGCTCTTTGGGCGTGGGACCAACCTCCAGACATATGGCCATTTTTGGGCCTGGCGTGACGCCATGTGGGAAAGGGTGGTTTTGAGTCTGAAGGCAGCAGGAAAGCCTGCAGCCCGCAGGTCTGTGGGGCCACGCAAGCGGTTCCCAAAGAGCTTTAGAACAAGGCATAGTTTTCCCTGCTGGCTCTTTGGGCGTGGGACGAGCCTCCAGACATATGGCCATTTTTGGGCCTGGCGCGGGGCCAAGTGGGAAAGGGTGGTTTTGAGGCTGAAGGCAGCAGGAAAGCCTGCAGCCCCCAGGTGTGTGGGGCTACGCAAGCCGTTCCCAAAGAGCTTTAAAACAAGGCATAGTTTTCCCTGCTGGCTCTTTGGGCGTGGGACCAGTCTCCAGACATATGGCCATTTTTGTGTCTGGCGTGACGCCATGTGGAAAAGGGTGCTTCTGAGGTTGAAGGCTGCAGGAAAGCCGGCAGCCCGCAGGTCTGTGGGGCCACGCAAGCGGTTCCCAAAGAGCTTTAGAACAAGGCATAGTTTTCCCTGCTGGCTCTTTGGGCGTGGGACCAGTCTCCAGATATATGGCCATTTTTGTGCCTGGCGCGGCGCCAAGTGGGAAAGGGTGGTTTTGAGGCTGAAGGCAGCAGGAAAGCCTGCAGCCCCCAGGTGTGTGGGGCTACGCAAGCGGTTCCCAAAGAGCTTTAGAACAAGGCATAATTTTCCCTGCTGGCTCTTTGGGCGTGGGACCAGTCTCCAGACATATGGCCATTTTTGGGCCTGGCGCGGCGCCAAGTGGGAAAGGGTGGTTTTGAGGCTGAAGGCAACAGGAAAGCCTGCAGCCCCCAGGTCTGTGGGGCTACGCAAGCGGTTCCCAAAGAGGTTTAGAACAAGACATAGTTTTCCCTGCTGGCTCTTTGGGCGTGGGACCAACCTCCAGACATATGGCCATTTTTGTGCCTGGCGTGACGCCATGTGGAAAAGGGTGCTTCTGAGGTTGAAGGCAGCAGGAAAGCCTGCAGCCCCCAGGTCTGTGGGGCCACGCAAGCGGTTCCCAAAGAGCTTTAGAACAAGGCATAGTTTTCCCTGCTGGCTCTTTGGGCGTGGGACCAAACTCCAGACATATGGCCATTTTTGGGCCTGGCGCGATGCCAAGTGGGAAAGGGTGGTTTTGAGGCTGAAAGCGCGAGAAAAGCCTGCAGCCCCCAGTTTCTGTGGGGCTACGCAAGCGGTTCCCAAAGAGCTTTAAAACAAGGCATAGTTTTCCCTGCTGGCTCTTTGGGCGTGGGACCAGTCTCCAGACATATGGCCATTTTTGTGCCTGGCGTGGCGCCATGTGGAAAAGGGTTGTTTTGAGGCTGAAGAGAGCAGGAAAGCCTGCAGCCCCCAGGTGTGTGGGGCTACGCAAGCGGTTCCCAAAGAGCTTTAGAACAAGGCATAGTTTTCCCTCCTGGCTCTTTGGGCGTGGGACCAACCTCCAGACATATGGCCATTTTTGTGCCTGGCGTGACGCCATTTGGAAAAGGGTGGTTTTGAGGCTGAAGGCAGCAGGAAAGCGTGCAGCCTACAGGTGTGAGGGGCTACGCAAGCGGTTCCCAAAGAGCTTTAGAACAAGGCATAGTTTTCCCTGCTGGCTCTTTGGGCGTGGGACCAGTCTCCAGACATATGGCCATTTTTGGGCCTGGCGCGGCGCCAATTGCGAAAGGTTTCTTTTGAGGCTGAAGAGAGCAGGAAAGACTGCAGCCCCCAGTTTGTGTGGGGCTACGCAAGCGGTTCCCAAAGAGCTTTAGAACAAGGCATAGTTTTCCCTGCTGGCTCTTTGGGCGTGGGACCAACCTCCAGACATATGGCCATTTTTGTGTCTGGCGTGACGCCATGTCGAAAAGGGTGGTTTTGAGTCTGAAGGCAGCAGGAAAGCCTGCAGCCCGCAGGTCTGTTGGGCCACGCAAGCGGTTCCCAAAGAGCTTTAGAACAAGGCATAGTTTTCCCTGCTGGCTCTTTGGGCTTGGGACCAGTCTCCAGAAATATGGCCATTTTTGTGCCTGGCGCGATGCCAAGTGGGAAAGGGTGGTTTTGAGGCTGAAAGCGCGAGAAAAGCCTGCAGCCCCCAGTTTGTGTGGGGCTACGCAAGCGGTTCCCAAAGAGCTTTAGAACAAGGCATAGTTTTCCCTGCTGGCTCTTTGGGCGTGGGACCAACCTCCAGACATATGGCCATTTTTGTGCCTGGCGTGACGCCATGTGGAAAAGGGTGGTTTTGAGGCTGAAGGCAGCAGGAAAGCCTGCAGCCCCCAGGTGTGTGGGGCTACGCAAGCGGTTCCCAAAGAGCTTTAGAACAAGGCATAGTTTTCCCTCATGGCTCTTTGGGCGTGGGACCAACCTCCAGACATATGGCCATTTTTGGGCCTGGCGTGACGCCATGTGGGAAAGGGTGGTTTTGAGTCTGAAGGCAGCAGGAAAGCCTGCAGCCCGCAGGTCTGTGGGGCCACGCAAGCGGTTCCCAAAGAGCTTTAGAACAAGGCATAGTTTTCCCTGCTGGCTCTTTGGGCGTGGGACGAGCCTCCAGACATATGGCCATTTTTGGGCCTGGCGCGGGGCCAAGTGGGAAAGGGTGGTTTTGAGGCTGAAGGCAGCAGGAAAGCCTGCAGCCCCCAGGTGTGTGGGGCTACGCAAGCCGTTCCCAAAGAGCTTTAAAACAAGGCATAGTTTTCCCTGCTGGCTCTTTGGGCGTGGGACCAGTCTCCAGACATATGGCCATTTTTGTGTCTGGCGTGACGCCATGTGGAAAAGGGTGCTTCTGAGGTTGAAGGCTGCAGGAAAGCCGGCAGCCCGCAGGTCTGTGGGGCCACGCAAGCGGTTCCCAAAGAGCTTTAGAACAAGGCATAGTTTTCCCTGCTGGCTCTTTGGGCGTGGGACCAGTCTCCAGATATATGGCCATTTTTGTGCCTGGCGCGGGGCCAAGTGGGAAAGGGTGGTTTTGAGGCTGAAGGCAGCAGGAAAGCCTGCAGCCCCCAGGTGTGTGGGGCTACGCAAGCGGTTCCCAAAGAGCTTTAGAACAAGGCATAATTTTCCCTGCTGGCTCTTTGGGCGTGGGACCAGTCTCCAGACATATGGCCATTTTTGGGCCTGGCGCGGCGCCAAGTGGGAAAGGGTGGTTTTGAGGCTGAAGGCAACAGGAAAGCCTGCAGCCCCCAGGTCTGTGGGGCTACGCAAGCGGTTCCCAAAGAGGTTTAGAACAAGACATAGTTTTCCCTGCTGGCTCTTTGGGCGTGGGACCAACCTCCAGACATATGGCCATTTTTGTGCCTGGCGTGACGCCATGTGGAAAAGGGTGCTTCTGAGGTTGAAGGCAGCAGGAAAGCCTGCAGCCCCCAGGTCTGTGGGGCCACGCAAGCGGTTCCCAAAGAGCTTTAGAACAAGGCATAGTTTTCCCTGCTGGCTCTTTGGGCGTGGGACCAAACTCCAGACATATGGCCATTTTTGGGCCTGGCGCGATGCCAAGTGGGAAAGGGTGGTTTTGAGGCTGAAAGCGCGAGAAAAGCCTGCAGCCCCCAGTTTCTGTGGGGCTACGCAAGCGGTTCCCAAAGAGCTTTAAAACAAGGCATAGTTTTCCCTGCTGGCTCTTTGGGCGTGGGACCAGTCTCCAGACATATGGCCATTTTTGTGCCTGGCGTGGCGCCATGTGGAAAAGGGTTGTTTTGAGGCTGAAGAGAGCAGGAAAGCCTGCAGCCCCCAGGTGTGTGGGGCTACGCAAGCGGTTCCCAAAGAGCTTTAGAACAAGGCATAGTTTTCCCTCCTGGCTCTTTGGGCGTGGGACCAACCTCCAGACATATGGCCATTTTTGTGCCTGGCGTGACGCCATGTGGAAAAGGGTGGTTTTGAGGCTGAAGGCAGCAGGAAAGCGTGCAGCCTACAGGTGTGAGGGGCTACGCAAGCGGTTCCCAAAGAGCTTTAGAACAAGGCATAGTTTTCCCTGCTGGCTCTTTGGGCGTGGGACGAGCCTCCAGACATATGGCCATTTTTGGGCCTGGCGCGGGGCCAAGTGGGAAAGGGTGGTTTTGAGGCTGAAGGCAGCAGGAAAGCCTGCAGCCCCCAGGTGTGTGGGGCTACGCAAGCCGTTCCCAAAGAGCTTTAAAACAAGGCATAGTTTTCCCTGCTGGCTCTTTGGGCGTGGGACCAATCTCCAGACATATGGCCATTTTTGGGCCTGGCGCGGCGCTAAGTGGGAAAGGGTGCTTTTGAGGCTGAAGGCAGCAGGAAAGCCTGCAGCCCCCAGGTGTGTGGGGCTACGCAAGCGGTTCCCAAAGAGGTTTAGAACAAGGCATAGTTTTCCCTGCTGGCTCTTTGGGCGTGGGACCAACCTCCAGACATATGGCCATTTTTGTGCCTGGCGTGACGCCATGTGGAAAAGGGTGCTTCTGAGGTTGAAGGCAGCAGGAAAGCCTGCAGCCCCCAGGTCTGTGGGGCCACGCAAGCGGTTCCCAAAGAGCTTTAGAACAAGGCATAGTTTTCCCTGCTGGCTCTTTGGGCGTGGGACCAAACTCCAGACATATGGCCATTTTTGGGCCTGGCGCGATGCCAAGTGGGAAAGGGTGGTTTTGAGGCTGAAAGCGCGAGAAAAGCCTGCAGCCCCCAGTTTCTGTGGGGCTACGCAAGCGGTTCCCAAAGAGCTTTAAAACAAGGCATAGTTTTCCCTGCTGGCTCTTTGGGCGTGGGACCAGTCTCCAGACATATGGCCATTTTTGTGCCTGGCGTGGCGCCATGTGGAAAAGGGTTGTTTTGAGGCTGAAGAGAGCAGGAAAGCCTGCAGCCCCCAGGTGTGTGGGGCTACGCAAGCGGTTCCCAAAGAGCTTTAGAACAAGGCATAGTTTTCCCTCCTGGCTCTTTGGGCGTGGGACCAACCTCCAGACATATGGCCATTTTTGTGCCTGGCGTGACGCCATGTGGAAAAGGGTGGTTTTGAGGCTGAAGGCAGCAGGAAAGCGTGCAGCCTACAGGTGTGAGGGGCTACGCAAGCGGTTCCCAAAGAGCTTTAGAACAAGGCATAGTTTTCCCTGCTGGCTCTTTGGGCGTGGGACGAGCCTCCAGACATATGGCCATTTTTGGGCCTGGCGCGGGGCCAAGTGGGAAAGGGTGGTTTTGAGGCTGAAGGCAGCAGGAAAGCCTGCAGCCCCCAGGTGTGTGGGGCTACGCAAGCCGTTCCCAAAGAGCTTTAAAACAAGGCATAGTTTTCCCTGCTGGCTCTTTGGGCGTGGGACCAATCTCCAGACATATGGCCATTTTTGGGCCTGGCGCGGCGCTAAGTGGGAAAGGGTGCTTTTGAGGCTGAAGGCAGCAGGAAAGCCTGCAGCCCCCAGGTGTGTGGGGCTACGCAAGCGGTTCCCAAAGAGCTTTAGAACAAGGCATAGTTTTCCCTGCTGGCTCTTTGGGCGTGGCACCAACCTCCAGACATATGGCCATTTTTGTGTCTGGCGTGACGCCATGTGGAAAAGGGTGCATCTGAGTTTGAAGGCAGAAGGAAAGCCTGCAGCCCCCAGTTTGTGTGGGGCTACGCAAGCGGTTCCCAAAGAGCTTTAGAACAAGGCATAGTTTTCCCTGCTGGCTCTTTGGGCGTGGGACCAATCTTCAGATATATGGCCATTTTTGGGCCTGGCGCGATGCCAAGTGGGAAAGGGTGGTTTTGAGTCTGAAGGCAGCTGGAAAGCCTGCAGCCCCCAGGTGTGTTGGGCTACGCAAGCGGTTCCCAAAGAGCTTTAGAACAAGGCATAGTTTTCCCTGCTGGCTCTTTGGGCGTGGGACCAGTCTCCTGACATATGGCCATTTTTGGGCCTGGCGCGGGGCCAAGTGGGAAAGGGTGGTTTTGAGGCTGAAGGCAGCAGGAAAGCCTGCAGCCCCCAGGTGTGTGGGGCTACGCAAGCGGTTCCCAAAGAGCTTTAGAACAAGGCATAGTTTTCCCTGCTGGCTCTTTGGGCGTGGGACCAAACTCCAGACATATGGCCATTTTTGTGCCTGGCGTGGCGCCATTTGGAAAAGGGTGGTTTTGAGGCTGAAGGCAGCAGGAAAGCCTGCAGCCCCCAGGTGTGTGGGACTACGCAAGCGGTTCCCAAAGAGCTTTAGAACAAGGCATAGTTTTCCCTGCTGGCTCTTTGGGCGTGGGACCAGTCTCCAGACATATGGCCATTTTTGGGACTGGCTTGGCGCCAAGTGGGAAAGGGTGGTTTTGAGTCTGAAGGCAGCAGTAAAGCCTGCAGCCCCCAGGTGTGTGGGGCTACGCAAGCGGTTCCCAAAGAGCTTTAGAACAAGGAATAGTTTTCCCTGCTGGCTCTTTGGGCGTGGGACCAGTCTGCAGACATATGGCCATTTTTGTGCCTGGCGCGGCACCAAGTGGGAAAGGGTGGTTTTGAGGCTGAAGGCAGCAGGAAAGCCTGCAGCCCCCAGGTGTGTGGGGCTACGCAAGCGGTTCCCAAAGAGCTTTAGAACAAGGCATAGTTTTCCCTGCTGGCTCTTTGGGCGGTCGACCAATCTTCAGATATATGGCCATTTATGTGCCTGGCGCGGGGCCAAGTGGGAAAGGGTGGTTTTGAGGCTGAAGGCAGCAGGAAAGCCTGCAGCCCCCAGGTGTGTGGGGCTACGCAAGCGGTTCCCAAAGAGCTTTAGAACAAGGCATAGTTTTCCCTGCTGGCTCTTTGGGCGTGGGATCAGTCTCCAGATATATGGCCATTTTTGGTCCTGGCGCAGCGCCAAGTGGGAAAGGGTTGTTTTGAGGCTGAAGGCAGCAGGAAAGCCTGCAGCCCCCAGGTGTATGGGGCTACGCAAGCGTTTCCCAAAGAGCTTTAGAACAAGGCATAGTTTTCCCTGCTGGCTCTTTGGGCGTGGGACCAGTCTCCAGCCATATGGCCATTTTTGGGCCTGGCGCGGCGCCAAGTGGGAAAGGGTGGTTTTGAGTCTGAAGGCAGCAGGAAAGCCTGCAGCCCCCAGGTGTGTGGGGCTACGCAAGCGGTTCCCAAAGAGCTTTAGAACAAGGCATAGTTTTCCCTGCTGGCTCTTTGGGCGTGGGACCAGTCTCCAGACATATGGCCATTTATGTGCCTGGCGCGATGCCAAGTAGGAAAGGGTGCTTTTGAGGCTGAAGGCAGCAGGAAAGCCTGCAGCCCCCAGGTCTGTGGGGCTACGCAAGCGGTTCCCAAAGAGCTTTAGAACAAGGCATAGTTTTCCGTGCTGGCTCTTTGGGCGTGGGACCAGTCTCCAGACATATGGCCATTTTTGGGCCTGGCGCGGCGCCAAGTGGGAAAGGGTTGTTTTGAGGCTGAAGGCAGCAGGAAAGCCTGCAGCCCCCAGGTGTGTGGGGCTACGCAAGCGGTTCCCAAAGAGCTTTAGAACAAGGCATAGTTTTCCCTGCTGGCTCTTTGGGCATGGGACCAGTCTCCAGATATATGGCCATTTTTGTGCCTGGCGTGACGCCAAGTGGGAAAGGGTGGTTTTGAGGCTGAAGGCAGCAGGAAAGCCTGCAGCCCCCAGGTGTGTGGGGCTACGCAAGCGGTTCCCAAAGAGCTTTAGAACAAGGCATAGTTTTCCCTGCTGGTTCTTTGGCGTGGGACCAACCTCCAGACATATGGCCATTTTTGTGCCTGGCGCGGGGCCAAGTGGGAAAGGGTGGTTTTGAGGCTGAAGGCAGCAGGAAAGCCTGCAGCCCCCAGGTGTGTGGGGCTACGCAAGCGGTTCCCAAAGAGCTTTAGAACAAGGCATAGTTTTCCCTGCTGGCTCTTTGGGCGTGGGACCAGTCTCCAGCCATATGGCCATTTTTGGGCCTGGCGCGGCGCCAAGTGGGAAAGGGTGGTTTTGAGTCTGAAGGCAGCAGGAAAGCCTGCAGCCCCCAGGTGTGTGGGGCTACGCAAGCGGTTCCCAAAGAGCTTTAGAACAAGGCATAGTTTTCCCTGCTGGCTCTTTGGGCGTGGGACCAGTCTCCAGACATATGGCCATTTATGTGCCTGGCGCGATGCCAAGTAGGAAAGGGTGCTTTTGAGGCTGAAGGCAGCAGGAAAGCCTGCAGCCCCCAGGTCTGTGGGGCTACGCAAGCGGTTCCCAAAGAGCTTTAGAACAAGGCATAGTTTTCCGTGCTGGCTCTTTGGGCGTGGGACCAGTCTCCAGACATATGGCCATTTTTGGGCCTGGCGCGGCGCCAAGTGGGAAAGGGTGGTTTTGAGGCTGAAGGCAGCAGGAAAGCCTGCAGCCCCCAGGTCTGTCGGACTACGCAAGCGGTTCCCAAAGAGCTTTAGAACAAGGCATAGTTTTCCCTGCTGGCTCTTTGGGCGTGGGACCAGTCTCCAGACATATGGCCATTTTTGGGACTGGCTTGGCGCCAAGTGGGAAAGGGTGGTTTTGAGGCTGAAGGCAGCAGGAAAGCCTGCAGCCCCCAGGTGTGTGGGGCTACGCAAGCGGTTCCCAAAGAGCTTTAGAACAAGGAATAGTTTTCCCTGCTGGCTCTTTGGGCGTGGGACCAGTCTGCAGACATATGGCCATTTTTGTGCCTGGCGCGGCACCAAGTGGGAAAGGGTGGTTTTGAGGCTGAAGGCAGCAGGAAAGCCTGCAGCCCCCAGGTGTGTGGGGCTACGCAAGCGGTTCCCAAAGAGCTTTAGAACAAGGCATAGTTTTCCCTGCTGGCTCTTTGGGCGTGGGATCAGTCTCCAGATATATGGCCATTTTTGGTCCTGGCGCAGCGCCAAGTGGGAAAGGGTTGTTTTGAGGCTGAAGGCAGCAGGAAAGCCTGCAGCCCCCAGGTGTATGGGGCTACGCAAGCGTTTCCCAAAGAGCTTTAGAACAAGGCATAGTTTTCCCTGCTGGCTCTTTGGGCGTGGGACCAGTCTCCAGCCATATGGCCATTTTTGGGCCTGGCGCGGGGCCAAGTGGGAAAGGGTGGTTTTGAGTCTGAAGGCAGCAGGAAAGCCTGCAGCCCCCAGGTGTGTGGGGCTACGCAAGCGGTTCCCAAAGAGCTTTAGAACAAGGCATAGTTTTCCCTGCTGGCTCTTTGGGCGTGGGACCAGTCTCCAGACATATGGCCATTTTTGGGCCTGGCGCGATGCCAAGTAGGAAAGGGTGCTTTTGAGGCTGAAGGCAGCAGGAAAGCCTGCAGCCCCCAGGTCTGTGGGGCTACGCAAGCGGTTCCCAAAGAGCTTTAGAACAAGGCATAGTTTTCCGTGCTGGCTCTTTGGGCGTGGGACCAGTCTCCAGACATATGGCCATTTTTGGGCCTGGCGCGGCGCCAAGTGGGAAAGGGTTGTTTTGAGGCTGAAGGCAGCAGGAAAGCCTGCAGCCCCCAGGTGTGTGGGGCTACGCAAGCGGTTCCCAAAGAGCTTTAGAACAAGGCATAGTTTTCCCTGCTGGCTCTTTGGGCATGGGACCAGTCTCCAGATATATGGCCATTTTTGTGCCTGGCGTGACGCCAAGTGGGAAAGGGTGGTTTTGAGGCTGAAGGCAGCAGGAAAGCCTGCAGCCCCCAGGTGTGTGGGGCTACGCAAGCGGTTCCCAAAGAGCTTTAGAACAAGGCATAGTTTTCCCTGCTGGTTCTTTGGCGTGGGACCAGTCTCCAGACATATGGCCATTTTTGTGCCTGGCGCGGGGCCAAGTGGGAAAGGGTGGTTTTGAGGCTGAAGGCAGCAGGAAAGCCTGCAGCCCCCAGGTGTGTGGGGCTACGCAAGCGGTTCCCAAAGAGCTTTAGAACAAGGCATAGTTTTCCCTGCTGGCTCTTTGGGCGTGGGACCAGTCTCCAGCCATATGGCCATTTTTGGGCCTGGCGCGGCGCCAAGTGGGAAAGGGTGGTTTTGAGTCTGAAGGCAGCAGGAAAGCCTGCAGCCCCCAGGTGTGTGGGGCTACGCAAGCGGTTCCCAAAGAGCTTTAGAACAAGGCATAGTTTTCCCTGCTGGCTCTTTGGGCGTGGGACCAGTCTCCAGACATATGGCCATTTATGTGCCTGGCGCGATGCCAAGTAGGAAAGGGTGCTTTTGAGGCTGAAGGCAGCAGGAAAGCCTGCAGCCCCCAGGTCTGTGGGGCTACGCAAGCGGTTCCCAAAGAGCTTTAGAACAAGGCATAGTTTTCCGTGCTGGCTCTTTGGGCGTGGGACCAGTCTCCAGACATATGGCCATTTTTGGGCCTGGCGCGGCGCCAAGTGGGAAAGGGTGGTTTTGAGGCTGAAGGCAGCAGGAAAGCCTGCAGCCCCCAGGTGTGTGGGGCTACGCAAGCGGTTCCCAAAGAGCTTTAGAACAAGGCATAATTTTCCCTGCTGGCTCTTTGGGCATGGGACCAGTCTCCAGATATATGGCCATTTTTGTGCCTGGCGTGACGCCAAGTGGGAAAGGGTGGTTTTGAGGCTGAAGGCAGCAGGAAAGCCTGCAGCCCCCAGGTGTGTGGGGCTACGCAAGCGGTTCCCAAAGAGCTTTAGAACAAGGCATAGTTTTCCCTGCTGGTTCTTTGGCGTGGGACCAACCTCCAGACATATGGCCATTTTTTGGCCTGGCGCGGCGCCAAGTGGGAAAGGGTGCTTTTGAGGCTGAAGAGAGCAGGAAAGCCTGCAGCCCCCAGGTGTGTGGGGCTACGCAAGCGGTTCCCAAAGAGCTTTAGAACAAGGCATAGTTTTCCCTGCTGGCTCTTTGGGCGTGGGACCAACCTCCAGACATATGGCCATTTTTGTGCCTGGCGTGACGTCATGTGGGAAAGGGTGGTTTTGAGGCTGAAGGCAGCAGGAAAGCCTGCAGCCCCCAGGTTTGTGTGGCCACGCAAGCGGTTCCCAAAGAGCTTTAGAACAAGGCATAGTTTTCCCTGCTGGCTCTTTGGGCGTGGGACCAATCTCCAGACATATGGCCATTTTTGGGCCTGGCGCGGCGCCAATTGCGAAAGGTTTCTTTTGAGGCTGAAGAGAGCAGGAAAGACTGCAGCCCCCAGTTTGTGTGGGGCTACGCAAGCGGTTCCCAAAGAGCTTTAGAACAAGGCATAGTTTTCCCTGCTGGCTCTTTGGGCGTGGGACCAACCTCCAGACATATGGCCATTTTTGGGCCTGGCGTGACGCCATGTCGAAAAGGGTGGTTTTGAGTCTGAAGGGGGCAGGAAAGCCTGCAGCCCCCAGGTGTGTGGGGCTACGCAAGCGGTTCCCAAAGAGCTTTAGAACAAGGCATAGTTTTCCCTGCTGGCTCTTTGGGCGTGGGACCAGTCTCCAGACATATGGCCATTTTTGTGTCTGGCGTGACGCCAAGTGGGAAAGGGTGCTTCTGAGGTTGAAGGCTGCAGGAAAGCCGGCAGCCCGCAGGTCTGTGGGGCCACGCAAGCGGTTCCCAAAGAGCTTTAGAACAAGGCATAATTTTCCCTGCTGGCTCTTTGGGCGTGGGACCAGTCTCCAGACATATGGCCATTTTTGGGCCTGGCGCGGCGCCAAGTGGGAAAGGGTGCTTTTGAGGCTGAAGGCAACAGGAAAGCCTGCAGCCCCCAGGTCTGTGGGGCTACGCAAGCGGTTCCCAAAGAGGTTTAGAACAAGGCATAGTTTTCCCTGCTGGCTCTTTGGGCGTGGGACCAACCTCCAGACATATGGCCATTTTTGTGCCTGGCGCGGAGCCAAGTGGGAAAGGGTTCTTTTGAGGCTGAAGAGAGCAGGAAAGCCTGCAGCCCCCAGGTGTGTGGGGCTACGCAAGCGGTTCCCAAAGAGCTTTAGAACAAGGCATAGTTTTCCCTGCTGGCTCTTTGGGCGTGGGACCAAACTCCAGACATATGGCCATTTTTGGGCCTGGCGCGGCGCCAAGTGGGAAAGGGTGGTTTTGAGGCTGAAAGCGCGAGAAAAGCCTGCAGCCCCCAGTTTCTGTGGGGCTACGCAAGCGGTTCCCAAAGAGCTTTAAAACAAGGCATAGTTTTCCCTGCTGGCTCTTTGGGCGTGGGACCAGTCTCCAGACATATGGCCATTTTTGGGCCTGGCTGACGCCATGTGGAAAAGGGTTGTTTTGAGGCTGAAGGCAGCAGGAAAGCCTGCAGCCCCCAGGTGTGTGGGGCTACGCAAGCGGTTCCCAAAGAGCTTTAGAACAAGGCATAGTTTTCCCTGCTGGCTCTTTGGGCGTGGGACGAGCCTCCAGACATATGGCCATTTTTGGGCCTGGCGCGGGGCCAAGTGGGAAAGGGTGGTTTTGAGGCTGAAGGCAGCAGGAAAGCCTGCAGCCCCCAGGTGTGTGGGGCTACGCAAGCCGTTCCCAAAGAGCTTTAAAACAAGGCATAGTTTTCCCTGCTGGCTCTTTGGGCGTGGGACCAGTCTCCAGACATATGGCCATTTTTGGGCCTGTCTCGGCGCCAAGTGGGAAAGGGTGCTTTTGAGTCTGAAGGCAGCAGGAAAGCCTGCAGCCCCCAGGTGTGTGGGGCTACGCAAGCGGTTCCCAAAGAGCTTTAGAACAAGGCATAGTTTTCCCTGCTGGCTCTTTGGGCGTTGCACCAACCTTCAGACATATGGCCATTTTGTGTCTGGCGTGACGCCATGTGGAAAAGGGTGCATCTGAGTTTGAAGGCAGAAGGAAAGCCTGCAGCCCCCAGTTTGTGTGGGGCTACGCAAGCGGTTCCCAAAGAGCTTTAGAACAAGGCATAGTTTTCCCTGCTGGCTCTTTGGGCGTGGGACCAGTCTCCAGACATATGGCCATTTTTGTGCCTGGCGCTGCACCAAGTGGGAAAGGGTGGTTTTGAGGCTGAAGGCAGCAGGAAAGCCTGCAGCCCCCAGGTGTGTGGGGCTACGCAAGCGGTTCCCAAAGAGCTTTAGAACAAGGCATAGATTTCCCTGCTGGCTCTTTGGGCGTGGGACCAGTCTCCAGACATATGGCCATTTTTGGGCCTGGCGCGGAACCAATTGCGAAAGGTTTCTTTTGAGGCTGAAGGCAGCAGGAAAGCCTGCAGCCCCCAGGTCTGTGGGGCTACGCAAGCGGTTCCCAAAGAGCTTTAGAACAAGGCATAGTTTTCCCTGCTGGCTCTTTGGGCGTGGGACCAGTCTCCAGATATATGGCCATTTTTCGGCCTGGCGCGGCGCCAAGTGGGAAAGGGTTCTTTGAGGCTGAAGGCAGCTGGAAAGCCTGCAGCCCCCAGGCGTGTTGGGCCACGCAAGCGGTTCCCAAAGAGCTTTAGAACAAGGCATAGTTTTCCCTGCTGGCTCTTTGGGCGTGGGACCAGTCTCCTGACATATGGCCATTTTTGTGCCTGGCGTGGCGCCATGTGGAAAAGGGTTGTTTTGAGGCTGAAGAGAGCAGGAAAGCCTGCAGCCCCCAGGTGTGTGGGACTACGCAAGCGGTTCCCAAAGAGCTTTAGAACAAGGCATAGTTTTCCCTGCTGGCTCTTTGGGCGTGGGATCAGTCTCCAGACATATGGCCATTTTTGGGACTGGCTTGGCGCCAAGTGGGAAAGGGTGGTTTTGAGTCTGAAGGCAGCAGTAAAGCCTGCAGCCCCCAGGTGTGTGGGGCTACGCAAGCGGTTCCCAAAGAGCTTTAGAACAAGGAATAGTTTTCCCTGCTGGCTCTTTGGGCGTGGGACCAGTCTGCAGATATATGGCCATTTTTGTGCCTGGCGCGGCACCAAGTGGGAAAGGGTGGTTTTGAGGCTGAAGGCAGCAGGAAAGCCTGCAGCCCCCAGGTCTGTGGGGCTACGCAAGCGGTTCCCAAAGAGCTTTAGAACAAGGCATAGTTTTCCCTGCTGGCTCTTTGGGCGGTCGACCAATCTTCAGATATATGGCCATTTTTGGGCCTGGCGCGGCACCAAGTGGGAAAGGGTGGTTTTGAGTCTGAAGGCAGCAGGAAAGCCTGCAGCCCCCAGGTGTGTGGGGCTACGCAAGCGGTTCCCAAAGAGCTTTAGAACAAGGCATAGTTTTCCGTGCTGGCTCTTTGGGCGTGGGACCAGTCTCCAGACATATGGCCATTTTTGGGCCTGGCGCGATGCCAAGTAGGAAAGGGTGGTTTTGAGGCTGAAGGCAGCAGGAAAGCCTGCAGCCCCCAGGTGTGTGGGGCTACGCAAACGGTTCCCAAAGAGCTTTAGAACAAGGCATAGTTTTCCCTGCTGGCTCTTTGGGCGTGGGACCAGTCTCCAGACATATGGCCATTTTTCGGCCTAGCGTGACGCCATGTGGGAAAGGGTGGTTTTGAGTCTGAAGGCAGCAGGAAAGCCTGCAGCCCCCAGGTGTGTGGGGCTACGCAAGCGGTTCCCAAAGAGCTTTAGAACAAGGCATAGTTTTCCCTGCTGGCTCTTTGGGCGTGGGATCAGTCTCCAGGTATATGGCCATTTTTGGGCCTGGCGCAGCGCCAAGTGGGAAAGGGTTGTTTTGAGGCTGAAGGCAGCAGGAAAGCCTGCAGCCCCCAGGTGTATGGGGCTACGCAAGCGTTTCCCAAAGAGCTTTAGAACAAGGCATAGTTTTCCCTGCTGGCTCTTTGGGCGTGGGACCAGTCTCCAGCCATATGGCCATTTTTGGGCCTGGCGCGGCGCCAAGTGGGAAAGGGTGGTTTTGAGTCTGAAGGCAGCAGGAAAGCCTGAAGCCCCCAGGTGTGTGGGGCTACGCAAGCGGTTCCCAAAGAGCTTTAGAACAAGGCATAGTTTTCCCTGCTGGCTCTTTGGGCGTGGGACCAGTCTCCAGACATATGGCCATTTATGTGCCTGGCGCGATGCCAAGTAGGAAAGGGTGCTTTTGAGGCTGAAGGCAGCAGGAAAGCCTGCAGCCCCCAGGTCTGTGGGGCTACGCAAGCGGTTCCCAAAGAGCTTTAGAACAAGGCATAGTTTTCCGTGCTGGCTCTTTGGGCGTGGGACCAGTCTCCAGACATATGGCCATTTTTGGGCCTGGCGCGGCGCCAAGTGGGAAAGGGTGGTTTTGAGGCTGAAGAGAGCAGGAAAGCCTGCAGCCCCCAGGTGTGTGGGGCTACGCAAAGGGTTCCCAAAGAGCTTTAGAACAAGGCATATTTGGCTATTTGGGAACAAGGCTATTTGGGAACCGCTTGCGTAGCCCCACAGAAACTGGGGGCTGCAGGCTTTCATGCTGCCTTCAGCCTCAAAACCACCCTTTCCCACATGGCGTCACGCTAGGCCCAAAAATGGCCATATGTCTGGAGACTGGTCCCACGCCCAAAGAGCCAGCAGGGAAAACTATGCCTTGTTCTAAAGCTCTTTGGGAACCGCTTGCGTAACCCCAGAGACCTGGGGGCTGCAGGCTTTCCTGCTGCCTTCAGCCTCAAAAGCACCCTTTTCCACATGGCGTCACGCCAGGCACAAAAATGGCCATATGTCTGGAGGTTGGTCCCACGCCCAAAGAGCCAGCAGGGAAAACTATGCCTTGTTCTAAAGCTCTTTGGGAACCGCTTGCGTAGCCCCACAGACCTGGGGGCTGCACGCTTTCCTGCTGCCTCCAACCTCAGAAGCACCCTTTTCCACATGGCGTCACGCCAGGCACAAAAATGGCCATATGTCTGGAGGTTGGTCCCACGCCCAAAGAGCCAGCAGGGAAAACTATGCCTTGTTCTAAAGCTCTTTGGGAACCGCTTGCGTAGCCCCACAGACCTGGGGGCTGCAGGCTTTCCTGCTCTCTTCAGCCTCAAAAGCACGCTTTCCCACTTGGCATCGCGCCAGGCCCAGAAATGGCCATATGTCTGGAGATTGGTCCCACGCCGAAAGAGCCAGCAGGGAAAACTATGCCTTGTTCTAAAGCTCTTTGGGAACCGCTTGCGTAGCCCCACACACCTGGGGGCTGCAGGCTTTCCTGCTGCCTTCAGCCTCAAAACAACCCTTTCCCACTTGGCGCTGCGCCAGGCCCAAAAATGGCCATATGTCTGGAGGTTGGTCCCACGCCCAAAGAGCCAGCAGGGAAAACTATGCCTTGTTCTAAAGCTCTTTGGGAACCGCTTGCGTAGCCCCACAGACCTGGGGGCTGCAGGCTTTTCTCTCGCTTTCAGCCTCAAAACCACCCTTTTCAACATGGCGCCACGCCAGGCACAAAAATGGCCATATGTCTGGAGACTGGTCCCACGCCCAAAGAGCCAGCAGGGAAAACTATGCCTTGTTCTAAAGCTCTTTGGGAACCGCTTGCGTAGCCCCACACACCTGGGGGCTGCAGGCTTTCCTGCTGCCTTCAGCCTCAAAACCACCCTTTCCCACATGGCGCCACGCCAGGCACAAAAATGGCCATATGTCTGGAGACTGGTCCCACGCCCAAAGAGCCATCAGGGAAAACTATGCCTTGTTCTAAAACTCTTTGGGAACCTCTTGCATAGCCCCACACACCTGTAGGCTGCAGGCTTTCCTGCTGCCTTCAGCCTCCAAACCACCTTTTCCCACTTGGCCCCGCGCCAGGCCCAATAATGGCCATATGTCTGGAGACTGGTCCCACGCCCAAAGAGCCAGCAGGGAAAACTATGCCTTGTTCTAAAGCTCTTTGGGAACCGCTTGCGTAGCCCCACAGACCTGGGGGCTGCACGCTTTCCTGCTGCCTCCAACCTCAGAAGCACCCTTTTCCACATGGCGTCACGCCAGGCACAAAAATGGCCATATGTCTGGAGGTTGGTCCCACGCCCAAAGAGCCAGCAGGGAAAACTATGCCTTGTTCTAAAGCTCTTTGGGAACCGCTTGCGTAGCCCCACAGACCTGGGGGCTGCAGGCTTTCCTGCTCTCTTCAGCCTCAAAAGCACGCTTTCCCACTTGGCATCGCGCCAGGCCCAGAAATGGCCATATGTCTGGAGATTGGTCCCACGCCGAAAGAGCCAGCAGGGAAAACTATGCCTTGTTCTAAAGCTCTTTGGGAACCGCTTGCGTAGCCCCACACACCTGGGGGCTGCAGGCTTTCCTGCTGCCTTCAGCCTCAAAACAACCCTTTCCCACTTGGCGCTGCGCCAGGCCCAAAAATGGCCATATGTCTGGAGGTTGGTCCCACGCCCAAAGAGCCAGCAGGGAAAACTATGCCTTGTTCTAAAGCTCTTTGGGAACCGCTTGCGTAGCCCCACACACCTGGGGGCTGCAGGCTTTTCTCTCGCTTTCAGCCTCAAAACCACCCTTTTCAACATGGCGCCACGCCAGGCACAAAAATGGCCATATGTCTGGAGACTGGTCCCACGCCCAAAGAGCCAGCAGGGAAAACTATGCCTTGTTCTAAAGCTCTTTGGGAACCGCTTGCGTAGCCCCACAGACCTGGTGGCTGCAGGCTTTTCTTGCGCTTTCATCCTCAAAACCACCCTTTTCCACATGGCGTCACGCCAGGCACAAAAATGGCCATATGTCTGGAGGTTGGTCCCACGCCCAAAGAGCCAGCAGGGAAAACTATGCCTTGTTCTAAAGCTCTTTGGGAACCGCTTGCGTAGCCCCACACACCTGGGGGCTGCAGGCTTTCCTGCTGCCTTCAGCCTCAAAACCACCCTTTCCCACATGGCGCCACGACAGGCACAAAAATGGCCATATGTCTGGAGGTTGGTCCCACGCCCAAAGAGCCAGCAGGGAAAACTATGCCTTGTTCTAAAGCTCTTTGGGAACCGCTTGCGTAGCCCCACACACCTGGGGGCTGCAGGCTTTCCTGCTCTCTTCAGTCTCAAAAGCACGCTTTCCCACTTGGCATCGCGCCAGGCCCAGAAATGGCCATATGTCTGGAGATTGGTCCCACGCCGAAAGAGCCAGCAGGGAAAACTATGCCTTGTTCTAAAGCTCTTTGGGAACCGCTTGCGTAGCCCCACACACCTGGGGGCTGCAGGCTTTCCTGCTGCCTTCAGCCTCAAAACAACCCTTTCCCACTTGGCGCTGCGCCAGGCCCAAAAATGGCCATATGTCTGGAGGTTGGTCCCACGCCCAAAGAGCCAGCAGGGAAAACTATGCCTTGTTCTAAAGCTCTTTGGGAACCGCTTGCGTAGCCCCACACACCTGGGGGCTGCAGGCTTTTCTCTCGCTTTCAGCCTCAAAACCACCCTTTTCAACATGGCGCCACGCCAGGTACAAAAATGGCCATATGTCTGGAGTTTGGTCCCACGCGCAAAGAGCCAGCAGGGAAAACTATGCCTTGTTCTAAAGCTCTTTGGGAACCGCTTGCGTAGCCACACAGCTGAGGGCTGCAGGCTTTCCTGCTGCCTTCAGCCTCAAAACCACCCTTTCCCACTTGGCGCCAAACCAGGCACAAAAATGGCCATATATCTGGAGACTGGTCCCACGCCCAAAGAGCCAGCAGGGAAAACTATGCCTTGTTCTAAAGCTCTTTGGGAACCGCTTGCGTAGCCCCACAGACCTGGGGGCTGCAGGCTTTTCTCGCGCTTTCAGCCTCAAAACCACCCTTTTCCACATGGCGTCACGCCAGGCACAAAAATGGCCATATGTCTGGAGACTGGTCCCACTTCCAAAGAGCCAGCAGGGAAAACTATGCCTTGTTCTAAAGCTCTTTGGGAACCGCTTGCGTAGCCCCACACACCTGGGGGCTGCAGGCTTTCCTGCTCTCTTCAGCCTCAAAAGCACGCTTTCCCACTTGGCATCGCGCCAGGCCCAGAAATGGCCATATGTCTGGAGATTGGTCCCACGCCGAAAGAGCCAGCAGGGAAAACTATGCCTTGTTCTAAAGCTCTTTGGGAACCGCTTGCGTAGCCCCACACACCTGGGGGCTGCAGGCTTTCCTGCTGCCTTCAGCCTCAAAACAACCCTTTCCCACTTGGCGCTGCGCCAGGCCCAAAAATGGCCATATGTCTGGAGGTTGGTCCCACGCCCAAAGAGCCAGCAGGGAAAACTATGCCTTGTTCTAAAGCTCTTTGGGAACCGCTTGCGTAGCCCCACACACCTGGGGGCTGCAGGCTTTTCTCTCGCTTTCAGCCTCAAAACCACCCTTTTCAACATGGCGCCACGCCAGGTACAAAAATGGCCATATGTCTGGAGTTTGGTCCCACGCGCAAAGAGCCAGCAGGGAAAACTATGCCTTGTTGTAAAGCTCTTTGGGAACCGCTTGCGTAGCCACACAGCTGAGGGCTGCAGGCTTTCCTGCTGCCTTCAGCCTCAAAACCACCCTTTCCCACTTGGCGCCAAACCAGGCACAAAAATGGCCATATATCTGGAGACTGGTCCCACGCCCACAGAGACAGCAGGGAAAACTATGCCTTGTTCTAAAGCTCTTTGGGAACCTCTTGCGTAGACCCACACACCGGTAGGCTGCAGGCTTTCCTGCTGCCTTCAGCCTCCAAACCACCTTTTCCCACTTGGCCCCGCGCCAGGCCAAAAAATGGCCATATGTCTGGAGATTGGTCCCACGCCCAAAGAGCCAGCAGGGAAAACTATGCCTTGTTCTAAAGCTCTTTGGGAACCGCTTGCGTAGCCCCACACACCTGGGGGCTGCAGGCTTTCCTGCTCTCTTCAGCCTCAAAAGCACGCTTTCCCACTTGGCATCGCGCCAGGCCCAGAAATGGCCATATGTCTGGAGATTGGTCCCACGCCGAAAGAGCCAGCAGGGAAAACTATGCCTTGTTCTAAAGCTCTTTGGGAACCGCTTGCGTAGCCCCACACACCTGGGGGCTGCAGGCTTTCCTGCTGCCTTCAGCCTCAAAACAACCCTTTCCCACTTGGCGCTGCGCCAGGCCCAAAAATGGCCATATGTCTGGAGGTTGGTCCCACGCCCAAAGAGCCAGCAGGGAAAACTATGCCTTGTTCTAAAGCTCTTTGGGAACCGCTTGCGTAGCCCCACACACCTGGGGGCTGCAGGCTTTTCTCTCGCTTTCAGCCTCAAAACCACCCTTTTCAACATGGCGCCACGCCAGGTACAAAAATGGCCATATGTCTGGAGTTTGGTCCCACGCGCAAAGAGCCAGCAGGGAAAACTATGCCTTGTTGTAAAGCTCTTTGGGAACCGCTTGCGTAGCCACACAGCTGAGGGCTGCAGGCTTTCCTGCTGCCTTCAGCCTCAAAACCACCCTTTCCCACTTGGCGCCAAACCAGGCACAAAAATAGCCATATATCTGGAGACTGGTCCCACGCCCACAGAGCCAGCAGGGAAAACTATGCCTTGTTCTAAAGCTCTTTGGGAACCGCTTGCGTAGCCCCACAGACCTGGTGGCTGCAGGCTTTTCTCGCGCTTTCAGCCTCAAAACCACCCTTTTCCACATGGCGTCACGCCGGGCACAAAAATGGCCATATGTCTGGAGGTTGGTCCCACGCCCAAAGAGCCAGCAGGGAAAACTATGCCTTGTTCTAAAGCTCTTTGGGAACCTCTTGCGTAGACCCACACACCGGTAGGCTGCAGGCTTTCCTGCTGCCTTCAGCCTCCAAACCACCTTTTCCCACTTGGCCCCGCGCCAGGCCAAAAAATGGCCATATGTCTGGAGATTGGTCCCACGCCCAAAGAGCCAGCAGGGAAAACTATGCCTTGTTCTAAAGCTCTTTGGGAACCGCTTGCGTAGCCCCACACACCTGGGGGCTGCAAGCTTTCCTGCAGCCTTCAGCCTCAAAACAACCCTTTCCCACTTGGCATCGCGCCAGGCCCAAAAATGGCCATATTTCTGGAGACTGGTCCCACGCCCAAAGAGCCAGCAGGGAAAACTATGCCTTGTTCTAAAGCTCTTTGGGAACCGCTTGCGTAGCCCCACACACCTGGGGGCTGCAGGCTTTCCTGCTCTCTTCAGCGTCAAAAGCACCCTTTCCCACTTGGCGCCGCGCCAGGCACAAAAATGGGCATATGTCTGGAGACTGGTCCCACGCCCAAAGAGCCAGCAGGGAAAACTATGCCTTGTTCTAAAGCTCTTTGGCAACCGCTTGCGTAGCCCCACACACCTGGGGGCTGCAGGCTTTCCTGCTGCCTTCAGCCTCAAAACCACCCTTTCCCACTTGGCGCCGCGCCAGGCCCAAAAATGGCCATATGTCTGGAAACTGGTCCCACGCCCCAAGAGCCAGCAGGGAAAACTATGCCTTGTTCTAAAGCTCTTTGGGAACCGCTTGCGTAGCCCCACACACCTGGGGGCTGCAGGCTTTCCTGCTGCCTTCAGCCTCAAAACCACCCTTTCCCACTTGGCGCTGCGCCAGGCCCAAAAATGTCCATATGTCTGGAGACTGGTCCCACGCCCAAAGAGCCAGCAGGGAAAACTATGCCTTGTTCTAAAGCTCTTTGGGAACCGCTTGCGTAGCCCCATAGACCTGGTGGCTACAGGCTTTTCTTGCGCTTTCATCCTCAAAACCACCCTTTTCCACATGGCGTCACGCCAGGCACAAAAATGGCCATATGTCTGGAGGTTGGTCCCACGCCCAAAGAGCCAGCAGGGAAAACTATGCCTTGTTCTAAAGCTCTTTGGGAACCGCTTGCGTAGCCCCACACACCTGGGGGCTGCAGGCTTTCCTGCTCTCTTCAGCGTCAAAAGCACCCTTTCCCACTTGGCGCCGCGCCAGGCCCAAAAATGGCCATATGTCTGCAGACTGGTCCCATGCCCAAAGAGCCAGCTGGGAAAAATATGCCTTGTTCTAAAGCTCTTTGGCAACCGCTTGCGTAGCCCCACACACCTGGGGGCTGCAGGCTTTCCTGCTGCCTTCAGCCTCAAAACCACCCTTTCCCACTTGGCGCCGCGCCAGGCACAAAAATGGCCATATATCTGGAGACTGGTCCCACGCCCAAAGAGCCAGCAGGGAAAACTATGCCTTGTTCTAAAGCTCTTTGGGAACCGCTTGCGTAGCCCCACACACCTGGGGGCTGCAGGCTTTCCTGCTGCCTTCAGACTCAAAACCACCCTTTCCCAATTCGCATCGTGCCAGGCACAAAAATGGCCATATTTCTGGAGACTTGTCCCTTTCCCAAAGAGCCAGCAGGGAAAACTATGCCTTGTTCTAAAGCTCTTTGGGAACCGCTTGCGTAGCCCCACACACCTGGGGGCTGCAGGCTTTCCTGCTGCCTTCAGCCTCAAAACCACCCTTTCCCACTTGGCCCCGCGCCAGGCCCAAAAATGGCCATATGTCAGGAGACTGGTCCCACGCCCAAAGAGCCAGCAGGGAAAACTATGCCTTGTTCTAAAGCTCTTTGGGAACTGCTTGCGTAGCCCCACACACCTGGGGGCTGCAGGCTTTCCTGCTCTCTTCAGCCTCAAAAGCACGCTTTCCCACTTGGCGCCGCGCCAGGCCCAAAAATGGCCATATGTCTGGAGATTGGTCCCACGCTCAAAGAGCCAGCAGGGAAAACTATGCCTTGTTCTAAAGCTCTTTGGGAACCGCTTGCGTAGCCCCACACACCTGGGGGCTGCAGGCTTTCCTGCTGCCTTGAGACTCAAAACCGCCCTTTCCCACTTGGCGCTCCGCCAGGCAAAAAAATGGCCATATGTCTGGAGACTGGTCCCACGCCCAAAGAGCCAGCAGGGAAAAATATGCCTTGTTCTAAAGCTCTTTGGGAACCGCTTGCGTAGCCCCACACACCTGGGGGCTGCAGGCTTTCCTGCTGCCTTCAGCCTCAAAACCACCCTTTCCCACATGGCGCCACGCCAGGCACAAAAATGGCCATATGTCTGGAGTTTGGTCCCACGCCCAAAGAGCCAGCAGGGAAAACTATGCCTTGTTCTAAAGCTCTTTGGGAACCGCTTGCGTAGCCCCACACACCTGCGGGCTGCAGGCTTTCCTGCTGCCTTCAACCTCAAAAGCACCCTTTTCCACATGGCGTCACGACAGGCACAAAAATGGCCATATGTCTGGAGGTTGGTCCCACGCCCAAAGAGCTAGCAGGGAAAACTATGCCTTGTTCTAAAGCTCTTTGGGAACCGCTTGCGTAGCCCCACACACCTGGGGGCTGCAGGCTTTCCTGCTCTCTTCAGCCTCAAAACCACCCTTTCCCACATGGCGCTCCGCCAGGCACAAAAATGGCCATATGTCTGGAGACTGGTCCCATGCCCAAAGAGCCAGCAGGGAAAACTATGCCTTGTTCTAAAGCTCTTTGGGAACCGCTTGCGTAGCCCCACACACCTGGGGGCTGCAGGCTTTCCTGCTGCCTTCAGCCTCAAAACCACCCTTTCCCACTTGGCCCCGCGCCAGGCCCAAAAATGGCCATATGTCAGGAGACTGGTCCCATGCCCAAAGAGCCAGCACGGAAAACTATGCCTTGTTCTAAAGCTCTTTGGGAACCGCTTGCGTAGCCCCACACACCTGGGGGCTGCAGGCTTTCCTGCTGCCTTCAGCCTCAAAACCACCCTTTCCCACTTGGCGCCGCGCCAGGCCCAAAAATGGCCATATGTCTGGAGGCTGGTCCCACGCCCAAAGAGCCAGCAGGGAAAACTATGCCTTGTTCTAAAGCTCTTTGGGAACCGCTTGCGTAGCCCCACATACCTGGGAGCTGCAGGATTTCCGGCTCTCTTCAGCCTCAAAAGCACGCTTTCCCACTTGGCGCCGCGCCAGGCCCAAAAATGGGCATATGTCTGGAGACTGGTCCCACGCCCAAAGAGCCAGCAGGGAAAACTATGCCTTGTTCTAAAGCTCTTTGGGAACCGCTTGCGTAGCCCCACACAAACTGGGGGCTGCAGGCTTTCCTGCTGCCTTCAGCCTCAAAACCACCCTTTCCCACATGGCGCCACGCCAGGCCCAAAAATGGCCATATGTCTGGAGGTTGGTCCCACGCCTAAAGAGCCAGCAGGGAAAACTATGCCTTGTTCTAAAGCTCTTTGGGAACCTCTTGCGTAGCCCCACAGACCTGGGGGCTGCAGGCTTTCCTGCTGCCTTCAGCCTCAAAACCACCATTTCCCACTTGGCGCCAAGCCAGGCCCAAAAATGGCCATATGTCTGGAGACTGGTCCCACGCCCAAAGAGCCAGCAGGGAAAACTATGCCTTGTTCTAAAGCTCTTTGGGAACCGCTTGCGTAGCCCCACATACCTGGGAGCTGCAGGATTTCCGGCTCTCTTCAGCCTCAAAAGCACGCTTTCCCACTTGGCGCCGCGCCAGGCCCAAAAATGGCCATATGTCTGGAGATTGGTCCCACGCCCAAAGAGCCAGCAGGGAAAACTATGCCTTGTTCTAAAGCTCTTTGGGAACCGCTTGCGTAGCCCCACACAAACTGGGGGCTGCAGGCTTTCCTGCTGCCTTCAGCCTCAAAACCACCCTTTCCCACATGGCGCCACGCCAGGCCCAAAAATGGCCATATGTCTGGAGGTTGGTCCCACGCCTAAAGAGCCAGCAGGGAAAACTATGCCTTGTTCTAAAGCTCTTTGGGAACCTCTTGCGTAGCCCCACAGACCTGGGGTCTGCAGGCTTTCCTGCTGCCTTCAGCCTCAAAACCACCATTTCCCACTTGGCGCCAAGCCAGGCCCAAAAATGGCCATATGTCTGGAGACTGGTCCCACGCCCAAAGAGCCAGCAGGGAAAACTATGCCTTGTTCTAAAGCTCTTTGGGAACCGCTTGCGTAGCCCCACACACGTGGGGGCTGCAGGCTTTCCTGCTGCCTTCAGCCTCAAAACCACCCTTTCCAACTTGGCCCCGCGCCAGGCCCAAAAATGGCCATATGTCTGGAGACTGGTCCCACGCCCAAAGAGCCAGCAGGGAAAACTATGCCTTGTTCTAAAGCTCTTTGGGAACCGCTTGCGTAGCCCCACACACCTGGGGGCTGCAGGCTTTCCTGCTGCCTTCAGCCTCAAAACCACCCTTTCCCACTTCGCATCGTGCCAGGCACAAAAATGGCCATATTTCTGGAGACTTGTCCCTTTCCCAAAGAGCCAGCAGGGAAAACTATGCCTTGTTCTAAAGCTCTTTGGGAACCGCTTGCGTAGCCCCACACACCTGCGGGCTGCAGGCTTTCCTGCTGCCTTCAGCCTCAAAACCACCCTTTCCCACTTGGCCCCACGCCAGGCCCAAAAATGGCCATATGTCAGGAGACTGGTCCCACGCCCAAAGAGCCAGCAGGGAAAACTATGCCTTGTTCTAAAGCTCTTTGGGAACCGCTTGCGTAGCCCCACACACCTGGGGGCTGCAGGCTTTCCTGCTCTCCCTCAGACTCAAAAGCACGCTTTCCCAATAGCCGCCGCGCCAGGCACAAAAATGGCCATATCTCTGGAGATTGGTCCCACGCCCAAAGAGCCAGCAGGGAAAACTATGCCTTGTTCTAAAGCTCTTTGGGAACCGCTTGCATAGCCCCACACAAACTGGGGGCTGCAGGCTTTTCTCGCGCTTTCAGCCTCAAAACCACCCTTTCCCACTTGGCGCTGCGCCAGGCACAAAAATGGCCATATGTCTGGAGGTTGGTCCCACGCCCAAAGAGCCAGCAGGGAAAACTATGCCTTGTTCTAAAGCTCTTTGGGAACCGCTTGCGTAGCCCCACACACCTGGGGGCTGCAGGCTTTCCTGCTGCCTTCAGCCTCAAAACCACCATTTCCCACTTGGCGCCAAGCCAGGCCCAAAAATGGCCATATGTCTGGAGACTGGTCCCACGCCCAAAGAGCCAGCAGGGAAAACTATGCCTTGTTCTAAAGCTCTTTGGGCACCGCTTGTGTAGCCCCACACACCTGGGGGCTGCAGGCTTTCCTGCCGCCTTCAACCTCAAAAGCACCCTTTTCCACATGGCGTCACGACAGGCAGAAAAATGGCCATATGTCTGGAGGTTGGTCCCACGCCCAAAGAGCCAGCAGGGAAAATTATGCCTTGTTCTAAAGCTCTTTGGGAACCGCTTGCGTAGCCCCACACACCTGGGGGCTGCAGGCTTTCCTGCTCTCTTCAGCCTCAAAAGAAACCTTTTGCAATTGGCGCCGCGCCAGGCCCAAAAATGGCCATATGTCTGAAGATTGGTCCCACGCCCAAAGAGCCAGCAGGGAAAAC
This sequence comes from Chroicocephalus ridibundus, assembly GCF_963924245.1. Classification (NCBI taxonomy): domain Eukaryota; kingdom Metazoa; phylum Chordata; class Aves; order Charadriiformes; family Laridae; genus Chroicocephalus; species Chroicocephalus ridibundus. The sequence continues at coordinate 394,340 of NW_026961662.1, forward strand.
TATGCCTTGTTCTAAAGCTCTTTGGGAACCGCTTGCGTAGCCCCACACACCTGGGGGCTGCAGGCTTTCCTGCTGCCTTCAACCTCAAAACAACACTTTCCCACTTGGCGCTGCGCCAGGCCCAAAAATGGCCATATGTCTGGAGGTTGGTCCCACGCCCAAAGAGCCAGCAGGGAAAACTATGCCTTGTTCTAAAGCTCTTTGGGAACGGCTTGCGTAGCCCCACACACCTGGGGGCTGCAGGCTTTCCTGCTGCCTTCAGCCTCAAAAGAAACCTTTCGCAACTGGCGCCCCGCCAGGCCCAAAAATGGCCATATGTCTGAAGATTGGTCCCACGCCCAAAGAGCCAGCAGGGAAAACTATGCCTTGTTCTAAAGCTCTTTGGGAACCGCTTGCGTAGCCCCACACACCTGGGGGCTGCAGGCTTTCCTGGTGCCTTCAGCCTCAAAACCACCATTTCCCACTTGGCCCCGCGCCAGGCCCAAAAATGGCCATATGTCTGAGACTGGTCCCATGCCCAAAGAGCCAGCAGGGAAAACTATGCCTTGTTCTAAAGCTCTTTGGGAACCGCTTGCGTAGCCCCACACACCTGGGGGCTGCAGGCTTTCCTGCTCTCTTCAGCCTCAAAAGCACCCTTTTCCACATGGCGTCACGCCAGGCCCAAAAATGGCCATAAGTCTGGAGACTGGTCCCATGCCCAAAGAGCCAGCAGGGAAAACTATGCCTTGTTCTAAAGCTCTTTGGGAACCGCTTGCGTAGCCCCACACACCTGGGGGCTGCAGGCTTTCCTGCTCTCTTCAGCCTCAAAAGCACGCTTTCCCACTTGCCGCCGCGCCAGGCACAAAAATGGCCATATGTCTGGAGATTGGTCCCACGCTCAAAGAGCCAGCAGGGAAAACTATGCCTTGTTCTAAAGCTCTTTGGGAACCGCTTGCGTAGCCCCACACACCTGGGGGCTGCAGGCTTTCCTGCTGCCTTCAGACTCAAAACCACCCTTTCCCACTTGGCGCTCCGCCAGGCACAAAAATGGCCATCTGTCTGGAGAATGGTCCCACGCCCAAAGAGCCTGCAGGGAAAAATATGCCTTGTTCTAAAGCTCTTTGGGAACCGCTTGCGTAGCCCCACACACCTGGGGGCTGCAGGCTTTCCTGCTGCCTTCAGCCTCAAAACCACCCTTTCCCACATGGCGCCACGCCAGGCACAAAAATGGCCATATGTCTGGAGTTTGGTCCCACGCCCAAAGAGCCAGCAGGGAAAACTATGCCTTGTTCTAAAGCTCTTTGGGAACCGCTTGCGTAGCCCCACAGACCTGGGGGCTGCAGGCTTTCCTGCTGCCTTCAACCTCAAAAGCACCCTTTTCCACATGGCGTCACGCCAGGCACAAAAATGGCCATATGTCTGGAGGTTGGTCCCAAGCCCAAAGAGCCAGCAGGGAAAACTATGCCTTGTTCTAAAGCTCTTTGGGAACCGCTTGCGTAGCCCCACACACCTGCGGGCTGCAGGCTTTCCTGCTCTCTTCAGCCTCAAAACAACCCTTTCCCACTTGGCGCTGCGCCAGGCCCAAAAATGGCCATATGTCTGGAGACTGGTCCCACGCCCAAAGAGCCAGCAGGGAAAACTATGCCTTGTTCTAAAGCTCTTTGGGAACGGCTTGCGTAGCCCCACACACCTGGGGGCTGCAGGCTTTCCTGCTGCCTTCAGCCTCAAAAGAAACCTTTCGCAACTGGCGCCCCGCCAGGCCCAAAAATGGCCATATGTCTGAAGATTGGTCCCACGCCCAAAGAGCCAGCAGGGAAAACTATGCCTTGTTCTAAAGCTCTTTGTGAACCGCTTGCGTAGCCCCACACACCTGGGGGCTGCAGGCTTTCCTGCTCTCTTCAGCCTCAAAACAACCCTTTCGCACATGGCGCCGTGCCAGGCACAAAAATGGCCATATATCTGGAGATTGGTTCCACGCCCAAAGAGCCAGCAGGGAAAACTATGCCTTGTTCTAAAGCTCTTTGGGAACCGCTTGCGTAGCCCCACACACCTGGGGGCTGCAGGCTTTCCTGCTCTCTTCAGCCTCAAAAGCACCCTTTTCCACATGGCGTCACGCCAGGCCCAAAAATGGCCATAAGTCTGGAGACTGGTCCCATGCCCAAAGAGCCAGCAGGGAAAACTATGCCTTGTTCTAAAGCTCTTTGGGAACCGCTTGCGTAGCCCCACACACCTTGGGGCTGCAGGCTTTCCTGCTCTCTTCAGCCTCAAAAGCACGCTTTCCCACTTGCCGCCGCGCCAGGCACAAAAATGGCCATATGTCTGGAGATTGGTCCCACGCTCAAAGAGCCAGCAGGGAAAACTATGCCTTGTTCTAAAGCTCTTTGGGAACCGCTTGCGTAGCCCCACACACCTGGGGGCTGCAGGTTTTCCTGCTGCCTTCAGACTCAAAACCACCCTTTCCCACTTGGCGCTCCGCCAGGCACAAAAATGGCCATCTGTCTGGAGAATGGTCCCACGCCCAAAGAGCCTGCAGGGAAAAATATGCCTTGTTCTAAAGCTCTTTGGGAACCGCTTGCGTAGCCCCACACACCTGGGGGCTGCAGGCTTTCCTGCTGCCTTCAACCTCAAAAGCACCCTTTTCCACATGGCGTCACGCCAGGCACAAAAATGGCCATATGTCTGGAGGTTGGTCCCAAGCCCAAAGAGCCAGCAGGGAAAACTATGCCTTGTTCTAAAGCTCTTTGGGAACCGCTTGCGTAGCCCCACACACCTGCGGGCTGCAGGCTTTCCTGCTCTCTTCAGCCTCAAAACAACCCTTTCCCACTTGGCGCTGCGCCAGGCCCAAAAATGGCCATATGTCTGGAGGTTGGTCCCAAGCCCAAAGAGCCAGCAGGGAAAACTATGCCTTGTTCTAAAGCTCTTTGGGAACCGCTTGCGTAGCTCCACACACCTGGGGGCTGCAGGCTTTCCTGCTGCCTTCAGCCTCAAAACCACCCTTTCCCTCTTGGTGCCTCTCCAGGCCCAAATTGGCCATATATCTGGAGACTGGTCCCTTTCCCAAACAGCCAGCAGGGAAAACTATGCCTTGTTCTAAAGCTCTTTGGGAACCGCTTGCGTAGCCCCACACACGTGGGGGCTGCAGACTTTTCTCGCGCTTTCAGCCTCAAAACCACCCCTTCCCACTTGGCGCTGTGCCTGGCACAAAAATGGCCATATGTCTGGAGGTTGGCCCCACGCCCAAAGAGGTAGCAGGGAAAACTATGCCTTGTTCTAAAGCTCTTTGGGAACCGCTTGCGTAGCCCCACAGACCTGCGGGCTGCAGGCTTTCCTGCTGCCTTCAGCCTCAAAACCACCCTTTCCCACATGGCGTCACGCCAGGCACAAAAATGGCCATATGTCTGGAGATTGGTCCCACGCCCAAAGAGCCAGCAGGGAAAACTATGCCTTGTTCTAAAGCTCTTTGGGAACCGCTTGCGTAGCCACACAGAAACTGGGGGCTGCAGGCTTTTCTCGCGCTTTCAGCCTCAAAACCACCCTTTCCCACTTGGCGCTGCGCCAGGCCCAAAAATGGCCATATGTCTGGAGGTTGGTCACACGCCCAAAGAGCCAGCAGGGAAAACTATGCCTTGTTCTAAAGCTCTTTGGGAACGGCTTGCGTAGCCCCACACACCTGGGGGCTGCAGGCTTTCCTGCTGCCTTCAGCCTCAAAAGAAACCTTTCGCAACTGGCGCCCCGCCAGGCCCAAAAATGGCCATATGTCTGAAGATTGGTCCCACGCCCAAAGAGCCAGCAGGGAAAACTATGCCTTGTTCTAAAGCTCTTTGGGAACCGCTTGCCTAGCCCCACACACCTGGGGGCTGCAGGCTTTCCTGGTGCCTTCAGCCTCAAAACCACCATTTCCCACTTGGCCCCGCGCCAGGCCCAAAAATGGCCATATGTCTGAGACTGGTCCCATGCCCAAAGAGCCAGCAGGGAAAACTATGCCTTGTTCTAAAGCTCTTTGGGAACCGCTTGCGTAGCCCCACACACCTGGGGGCTGCAGGCTTTCCTGCTCTCTTCAGCCTCAAAAGCACCCTTTTCCACATGGCGTCACGCCAGGCCCAAAAATGGCCATAAGTCTGGAGACTGGTCCCATGCCCAAAGAGCCAGCAGGGAAAACTATGCCTTGTTCTAAAGCTCTTTGGGAACCGCTTGCGTAGCCCCACACACCTGGGGGCTGCAGGCTTTCCTGCTCTCTTCAGCCTCAAAAGCACGCTTTCCCACTTGCCGCCGCGCCAGGCACAAAAATGGCCATATGTCTGGAGATTGGTCCCACGCTCAAAGAGCCAGCAGGGAAAACTATGCCTTGTTCTAAAGCTCTTTGGGAACCGCTTGCGTAGCCCCACACACCTGGGGGCTGCAGGCTTTCCTGCTGCCTTCAGACTCAAAACCACCCTTTCCCACTTGGCGCTCCGCCAGGCACAAAAATGGCCATCTGTCTGGAGAATGGTCCCACGCCCAAAGAGCCTGCAGGGAAAAATATGCCTTGTTCTAAAGCTCTTTGGGAACCGCTTGCGTAGCCCCACACACCTGGGGGCTGCAGGCTTTCCTGCTGCCTTCAGCCTCAAAACCACCCTTTCCCACATGGCGCCACGCCAGGCACAAAAATGGCCATATGTCTGGAGTTTGGTCCCACGCCCAAAGAGCCAGCAGGGAAAACTATGCCTTGTTCTAAAGCTCTTTGGGAACCGCTTGCGTAGCCCCACAGACCTGGGGGCTGCAGGCTTTCCTGCTGCCTTCAACCTCAAAAGCACCCTTTTCCACATGGCGTCACGCCAGGCACAAAAATGGCCATATGTCTGGAGGTTGGTCCCAAGCCCAAAGAGCCAGCAGGGAAAACTATGCCTTGTTCTAAAGCTCTTTGGGAACCGCTTGCGTAGCCCCACACACCTGCGGGCTGCAGGCTTTCCTGCTCTCTTCAGCCTCAAAACAACCCTTTCCCACTTGGCGCTGCGCCAGGCCCAAAAATGGCCATATGTCTGGAGACTGGTCCCACGCCCAAAGAGCCAGCAGGGAAAACTATGCCTTGTTCTAAAGCTCTTTGGGAACGGCTTGCGTAGCCCCACACACCTGGGGGCTGCAGGCTTTCCTGCTGCCTTCAGCCTCAAAAGAAACCTTTCGCAACTGGCGCCCCGCCAGGCCCAAAAATGGCCATATGTCTGAAGATTGGTCCCACGCCCAAAGAGCCAGCAGGGAAAACTATGCCTTGTTCTAAAGCTCTTTGTGAACCGCTTGCGTAGCCCCACACACCTGGGGGCTGCAGGCTTTCCTGCTCTCTTCAGCCTCAAAACAACCCTTTCGCACATGGCGCCGTGCCAGGCACAAAAATGGCCATATATCTGGAGATTGGTTCCACGCCCAAAGAGCCAGCAGGGAAAACTATGCCTTGTTCTAAAGCTCTTTGGGAACCGCTTGCGTAGCCCCAAACACGTGGGGGCTGCAGGCTTTCCTGGTGCCTTCAGCCTCAAAACCACCATTTCCCACTTGGCCCCGCGCCAGGCCCAAAAATGGCCATATGTCTGAGACTGGTTCCACGCCCAAAGAGCCAGCAGGGAAAACTATGCCTTGTTCTAAAGCTCTTTGGGAACCGCTTGCGTAGCCCCACACACCTGGGGGCTGCAGGCTTTCCTGCTCTCTTCAGCCTCAAAAGCACCCTTTTCCACATGGCGTCACGCCAGGCCCAAAAATGGCCATAAGTCTGGAGACTGGTCCCATGCCCAAAGAGCCAGCAGGGAAAACTATGCCTTGTTCTAAAGCTCTTTGGGAACCGCTTGCGTAGCCCCACACACCTTGGGGCTGCAGGCTTTCCTGCTCTCTTCAGCCTCAAAAGCACGCTTTCCCACTTGCCGCCGCGCCAGGCACAAAAATGGCCATATGTCTGGAGATTGGTCCCACGCTCAAAGAGCCAGCAGGGAAAACTATGCCTTGTTCTAAAGCTCTTTGGGAACCGCTTGCGTAGCCCCACACACCTGGGGGCTGCAGGCTTTCCTGCTGCCTTCAGACTCAAAACCACCCTTTCCCACTTGGCGCTCCGCCAGGCACAAAAATGGCCATCTGTCTGGAGAATGGTCCCACGCCCAAAGAGCCTGCAGGGAAAAATATGCCTTGTTCTAAAGCTCTTTGGGAACCGCTTGCGTAGCCCCACACACCTGGGGGCTGCAGGCTTTCCTGCTGCCTTCAGCCTCAAAACCACCCTTTCCCTCTTGGTGCCTCTCCAGGCCCAAATTGGCCATATATCTGGAGACTGGTCCCTTTCCCAAACAGCCAGCAGGGAAAACTATGCCTTGTTCTAAAGCTCTTTGGGAACCGCTTGCGTAGCCCCACACACGTGGGGGCTGCAGACTTTTCTCGCGCTTTCAGCCTCAAAACCACCCCTTCCCACTTGGCGCTGTGCCTGGCACAAAAATGGCCATATGTCTGGAGGTTGGCCCCACGCCCAAAGAGGTAGCAGGGAAAACTATGCCTTGTTCTAAAGCTCTTTGGGAACCGCTTGCGTAGCCCCACAGACCTGCGGGCTGCAGGCTTTCCTGCTGCCTTCAGCCTCAAAACCACCCTTTCCCACATGGCGTCACGCCAGGCACAAAAATGGCCATATGTCTGGAGATTGGTCCCACGCCCAAAGAGCCAGCAGGGAAAACTATGCCTTGTTCTAAAGCTCTTTGGGAACCGCTTGCGTAGCCCCACAGAAACTGGGGGCTGCAGGCTTTTCTCGCGCTTTCAGCCTCAAAACCACCCTTTCCCACTTGGCGCTGCGCCAGGCCCAAAAATGGCCATATGTCTGGAGGTTGGTCACACGCCCAAAGAGCTAGCAGGGAAAACTATGCCTTGTTCTAAAGCTCTTTGGGAACCGCTTGCGTAGCCCCACACACCTGGGGGCTGCAGGCTTTCCTGCTGCCTCCAACCTCAAAAGCACCCTTTTCCACATGGCGTCACGCCAGGCACAAAAATGGCCATATGTCTGAAGATTGGTCCCACGCCCAAAGAGCCAGCAGGGAAAACTATGCCTTGTTCTAAAGCTCTTTGGGGACCGCTTGCGTAGCCCCACTCACCTGGGGGCTGCAGGCTTTGCTACTGCCTTCAACCTCAAAAGCACCCTTTCCCACTTGGCGCTGCGCCAGGCCCAAAAATGGCCATATGTCTGGAGGTTGGTCCCACGCCCAAAGAGCCAGCAGGGAAAACTATGCCTTGTTCTAAAGCTCTTTGGGAACCGCTTGCGTAGCCCCACACACCTGGGGGCTGCAAGCTTTCCTGCTGCCTTCAGCCTCAAAACCACCCTTTCCCACATGGCGCCACACCAGGCACAAAAATGGCCATATGTCTGGAGACTGGTCCCACGCCCAAAGAGCCAGCAGGGAAAACTATGCCTTGTTCTAAAGCTCTTTGGGAACTGCTTGCATAGCCCCACAGACCTGGGGGCTGCAGGCTTTCCTGCCGCCTTCAGCGTCAAAACCACCTTTTCCCACTTGGCCCCGCGCCAGGCCCAAAAATGGCCATATGTCTGGAGACTGGTCCCACGCCCAAAGAGCCAGCAGGGAAAACTATGCCTTGTTCTAAAGCTCTTTGGGAACCGCTTGCGTAGCCCCACACACCTGGGGGCTGCAGGCTTTCCTGCTGCCTTCAGCCTCAAAACCACCCTTTCCCACTTGCCGCCGCGCCAGGCACAAAAATGGCCATATGTCTGGAGGTTGGTCCCACGCCCAAAGAGCCAGCAGGGAAAACTATGCCTTGTTCTAAAGCTCTTTGGGAACCGCTTGCGTAGCCCCACACACCTGGGGGCTGCAGGCTTTCCTGCTGCCTTCAACCTCAAAAGCACCCTTTTCCACATGGCGTCACGCCAGGCACAAAAATGGCCATATGTCTGGAGGTTGGTCCCACGCCCAGAGAGCCAGCAGGGAAAACTATGCCTTGTTCTAAAGCTCTTTGGGAACCGCTTGCGTAGCCCCACACACCTGGGGGCTGCAGGCTTTCCTGCTCTCTTCAGCCTCAAAACCACCCTTTCCCACATGGCGCTCCGCCAGGCACAAAAATGGCCATATGTCTGGAGTTTGGTCCCACGCCCAAAGAGCCAGCAGGGAAAACTATGCCTTGTTCTAAAGCTCTTTGGGAACCGCTTGCGTAGCCACACACACCTGGGGGCTGCAGGCTTTCCTGCTGCCTTCAGCCTCAAAACCACCCTTTCCCACATGGCGCCACGCCAGGCCCAAAAATGGCCATATGTCTGGAGGTTGGTCCCACGCCTAAAGAGCCAGCAGGGAAAACTATGCCTTGTTCTAAAGCTCTTTGGGAACCTCTTGCGTAGCCCCACAGACCTTGGGGCTGCAGGCTTTCCTGCTGCCTTCAGCCTCAAAACCACCATTTCCCACTTGGCGCCAAGCCAGGCCCAAAAATGGCCATATGTCTGGAGACTGGTCCCACGCCCAAAGAGCCAGCAGGGAAAACTATGCCTTGTTCTAAAGCTCTTTGGGCACCGCTTGCGTAGCCCCACACACCTGGGGGCTGCAGGCTTTCCTGCCGCCTTCAACCTCAAAAGCACCCTTTTCCACATGGCGTCACGGCAGGCACAAAAATGGCCATATGTCTGGAGGTTGGTCCCACGCCCAAAGAGCCAGCAGGGAAAATTATGCCTTGTTCTAAAGCTCTTTGGGAACCGCTTGCGTAGCCCCACAGACCTGGGGGCTGCAGGCTTTCCTGCTCTCTTCAGCCTCAAACGAAACCTTTTGCAATTGGCGCCGTGCCAGGCCCAAAAATGGCCATATGTCTGAAGACTGGTCCCACGCCCAAAGAGCCAGCAGGGAAAACTATGCCTTGTTCTAAAGCTCTTTGGGAACCGCTTGCGTAGCCCCACACACCTGCGGGCTGCAGGCTTTCCTGCTGACTTCAACCTCAAAACAACACTTTCCCACTTGGCGCTGCGCCAGGCCCAAAAATGGCCATATGTCTGGAGGTTGGTCCCATGCCCAAAGAGCCAGCAGGGAAAACTATGCCTTGTTCTAAAGCTCTTTGAGAACCGCTTGCGTAGCCCCACAGACCTGGGGGCTGCAGGCTTTCCTGCTGCCTTCAGCCTCAAAAGAAACCTTTCGCAATTGGCGCCCCGCCAGGCCCAAAAATGGCCATATGTCTGAAGATTGGTCCCACGCCCAAAGAGCCAGCAGGGAAAACTATGCCTTGTTCTAAAGCTCTTTGGGAACCGCTTGCGTAGCCCCACACACCTGGGGGCTGCAGGCTTTCCTGCTGCCTTCAGCCTCAAAACAACCCTTTCGCACATGGCGCCGTGCCAGGCACAAAAATGGCCATATATCTGGAGATTGGTTCCACGCCCAAAGAGCCAGCAGGGAAAACTATGCCTTGTTCTAAAGCTCTTTGGGAACCGCTTGCGTAGCCCCACACACGTGGGGGCTGCAGGATTTCCTGGTGCCTTCAGCCTCAAAACCACCCTTTCCAACTTGGCCCCGCGCCAGGCCCAAAAATGGCCATATGTCTGGAGACTGGTCCCACGCCCGAAGAGCCAGCAGGGAAAACTATGCCTTGTTCTAAAGCTCTTTGGGAACCGCTTGCGTAGCCCCACACACCTGCGGGCTGCAGGCTTTCCTGCTGACTTCAACCTCAAAACAACACTTTCCCACTTGGCGCTGCGCCAGGCCCAAAAATGGCCATATGTCTGGAGGTTGGTCCCATGCCCAAAGAGCCAGCAGGGAAAACTATGCCTTGTTCTAAAGCTCTTTGAGAACCGCTTGCGTAGCCCCACAGACCTGGGGGCTGCAGGCTTTCCTGCTGCCTTCAGCCTCAAAAGAAACCTTTCGCAATTGGCGCCCCGCCAGGCCCAAAAATGGCCATATGTCTGAAGATTGGTCCCACGCCCAAAGAGCCAGCAGGGAAAACTATGCCTTGTTCTAAAGCTCTTTGGGAACCGCTTGCGTAGCCCCACACACCTGGGGGCTGCAGGCTTTCCTGCTGCCTTCAGCCTCAAAACAACCCTTTCGCACATGGCGCCGTGCCAGGCACAAAAATGGCCATATATCTGGAGATTGGTTCCACGCCCAAAGAGCCAGCAGGGAAAACTATGCCTTGTTCTAAAGCTCTTTGGGAACCGCTTGCGTAGCCCCACACACGTGGGGGCTGCAGGATTTCCTGGTGCCTTCAGCCTCAAAACGACCCTTTCCAACTTGGCCCCGCGCCAGGCCCAAAAATGGCCATATGTCTGGAGACTGGTCCCACGCCCGAAGAGCCAGCAGGGAAAACTATGCCTTGTTCTAAAGCTCTTTGGGAACCGCTTGCGTAGCCCCACATACCTGGGGGCTGCAGGCTTTCCTGCTGCCTTCAGACTCAAAACCACCCTTTCCCACTTCGCATCGTGCCAGGCACAAAAATGGCCATATTTCTGGAGTCTTGTCCCTTTCCCAAAGAGCCAGCAGGGAAAACTATGCCTTGTTCTAAAGCTCTTTGGGAACCGCTTGCGTAGCCCCACACACCTGGGGGCTGCAGGCTTTCCTGCTCTCTTCAGCCTCAAAACCACCCTTTCCCACTTGGCCCCGCGCCAGGCCCAAAAATGGCCATATGTCAGGAGACTGGTCCCACGCCCAAAGAGCCAGCAGGGAAAACTATGCCTTGTTCTAAAGCTCTTTGGGAACCGCTTGCGTAGCCCCACACAAACTGGGGGCTGCAGGCTTTTCTCGCGCTTTCAGCCTCAAAACCACCCTTTCCCACTTGGCGCTGTGCCTGGCACAAAAATGGCCATATGTCTGGAGGTTGGTCCCACGCCCAAAGAGCTAGCAGGGAAAACTATGCCTTGTTCTAAAGCTCTTTGGGAACCGCTTGCGTAGCCCCACAGACCTGCGGGCTGCAGGCTTTCCTGCTGCCTTCAGCCTCAAAACCACCCTTTCCCACATGGCGTCACGCCAGGCACAAAAATGGCCATATGTCTGGAGATTGGTCCCACGCCCAAAGAGCCAGCAGGGAAAACTATGCCTTGTTCTAAAGCTCTTTGGGAACCGTTTGCGTAGCTCCACACACCTGGGGGCTGCAGGCTTTCCTGCTCTCTTCAGCCTCAAAAGCACGCTTTCCCACTTGGCGCCGCGCCAGGCCCAAAAATGGCCATATGTCTGGAGATTGGTCCCACGCCCAGAGAGCCAGCAGGGAAAACTATGCCTTGTTCTAAAGCTCTTTGGGAACCGCTTGCGTAGCCCCACAGAAACTGGGGGCTGCAGGCTTTTCTCGCGCTTTCAGCCTCAAAACCACCCTTTCCCACTTGGCGCTGCGCCAGGCCCAAAAATGGCCATATGTCTGGAGGTTGGTCCCACGCCCAAAGAGCTAGCAGGGAAAACTATGCCTTGTTCTAAAGCTCTTTGGGAACCGCTTGCGTAGCCCCACACACCTGGGGGCTGCAGGCTTTCCTGCTGCCTCCAACCTCAAAAGCACCCTTTTCCACATGGCGTCACGCCAGGCACAAAAATGGCCATATGTCTGGAGACTGGTCCCACGCCCAAAGAGCCAGCAGGGAAAAATATGCCTTGTTCTAAAGCTCTTTGGGAACCGCTTGCGTAGCCCCACACACCTGGGGGCTGCAGGCTTTGCTACTGCCTTCAACCTCAAAAGCACCCTTTTCCACATGGCGTCACGCCAGGCACAAAAATGGCCATATGTCTGGAGGTTGGTCCCACGCCCAAAGAGCCAGCAGGGAAAACTATGCCTTGTTCTAAAGCTCTTTGGGAACCGCTTGCGTAGCCCCACACACCTGGGGGCTGCAGGCTTTCCTGCTGCCTTCAGCCTCAAAAGCACCCTTTCCCACATGGCGCCACGCCAGGCACAAAAATGGCCATATGTCTGGAGTTTGGTCCCACGCCCAAAGAGCCAGCAGGGAAAACTATGCCTTGTTCTAAAGCTCTTTGGGAACTGCTTGCATAGCCCCACACACCTGGGGGCTGCAGGCTTTCCTGCTGCCTTCAGCCTCCAAACCACCTTTTCCCACTTGGCCCCGCGCCAGGCCCAAAAATGGCCATATGTCTGGAGACTGGTCCCACGCCCAAAGAGCCAGCAGGGAAAACTATGCCTTGTTCTAAAGCTCTTTGGGAACCGCTTGCATAGCCCCACACACCTGGGGGCTGCAGGCTTTCCTGCTGCCTTCAGCCTCAAAACCACCCTTTCCCACTTGGCGCTGCGCCAGGCACAAAAATGGCCATATGTCTGGAGGTTGGTCCCACGCCCAAAGAGCCAGCAGGGAAAACTATGCCTTGTTCTAAAGCTCTTTGGGAACCGCTTGCGTAGCCCCACACACCTGGGGGCTGCAGGCTTTCCTGCTGCCTTCAACCTCAAAAGCACCCTTTTCCACATGGCGTCACGCCAGGCACAAAAATGGCCATATGTCTGGAGACTGGTCCCACGCCCAAAGAGCCAGCAGGGAAAACTATGCCTTGTTCTAAAGCTCTTTGGGAACCGCTTGCGTAGCCCCACACACCTGGGGGCTGCAGGCTTTCCTGCTGCCTTCAGCCTCAAAACCACCCTTTCCCACATGGCGCCACGCCAGGCCCAAAAATGGCCATATGTCTGGAGGTTGGTCCCACGCCTAAAGAGCCAGCAGGGAAAACTATGCCTTGTTCTAAAGCTCTTTGGGAACCTCTTGCGTAGCCCCACAGACCTGGGGGCTGCAGGCTTTCCTGCTGCCTTCAGCCTCAAAACCACCATTTCCCACTTGGCGCCAAGCCAGGCCCAAAAATGGCCATGTGTCTGGAGACTGGTCCCACGCCCAAAGAGCCAGCAGGGAAAACTACGCCTTGTTCTAAAGCTCTTTGGGCACCGCTTGCGTAGCCCCACACACCTGGGGCCTGCAGGCTTTCCTGCCGCCTTCAACCTCAAAAGCACCCTTTTCCACATGGCGTCACGGCAGGCACAAAAATGGCCATATGTCTGGAGGTTGGTCCCACGCCCAAAGAGCCAGCAGGGAAAATTATGCCTTGTTCTAAAGCTCTTTGGGAACCGCTTGCGTAGCCCCACAGACCTGGGGGCTGCAGGCTTTCCTGCTCTCTTCAGCCTCAAACGAAACCTTTTGCAATTGGCGCCGTGCCAGGCCCAAAAATGGCCATATGTCTGAAGATTGGTCCCACGCCCAAAGAGCCATCAGGGAAAACTATGCCTTGTTCTAAAGCTCTTTGGGAACCGCTTGCGTAGCCCCACACACCTGGGGGCTGCAGGCTTTCCTGCTGACTTCAACCTCAAAACAACACTTTCCCACTTGGCGCTGCGCCAGGCCCAAAAATGGCCATATGTCTGGAGGTTGGTCCCATGCCCAAAGAGCCAGCAGGGAAAACTATGCCTTGTTCTAAAGCTCTTTGAGAACCGCTTGCGTAGCCCCACACACCTGGGGGCTGCAGGCTTTCCTGCTGCCTTCAACCTCAAAAGCACACCCTTTTCCACATGGCGTTACGCCAGGCCCAAAAATGGCCATATGTCTGGAGGTTGGTCCCACGCCCAAAGAGCCAGCAGGGAAAACTATGCCTTGTTCTAAAGCTCTTTGGGAACCGCTTGCGTAGCCCCACACACCTGGGGGCTGCAGGATTTCCTGGTGCCTTCAGCCTCAAAACCACCCTTTCCAACTTGGCCCCGCGCCAGGCCCAAAAATGGCCATATGTCTGGAGACTGGTCCCACACCCAAAGAGCCAGCAGGGAAAACTATGCCTTGTTCTAAAGCTCTTTGGGAACCGCTTGCGTAGCCCCACACACCTGGGGGCTGCAGGCTTTCCTGCTGCCTTCAGACTCAAAACCACCCTTTCCCACTTGGCGCTCCGCCAGGCACAAAAATGGCCATATGTCTGGAGAATGGTCACACGCCCAAAGAGCCAGCAGGGAAAATTATGCCTTGTTCTAAATCTCTTTGGGAACCGCTTGCGTAGCCCCACAGACCTGGGGGCTGCAGGCTTTCCTGCTCTCTTCAGCCTCAAAAGAAACCTTTTGCAATTGGCGCCGCGCCAGGCCCAAAAATGTCCATATGTCTGAAGATTGGTCCCACGCCCAAAGAGCCAGCAGGGAAAACTATGCCTTGTTCTAAAGCTCTTTGAGAACCGCTTGCGTAGCCCCAGAGACCTGGGGGCTGCAGGCTTTCCTGCTGCCTTCAGCCTCAAAAGAAACCTTTCCAACTTGGCCCCGCGCCAGGCCCAAAAATGGCCATATGTCTGGAGACTTGTCCCTTTCCCAAAGAGCCAGCAGGGAAAACTATGCCTTGTTCTAAAGCTCTTTGGGAACCGCTTGCGTAGCCCCACACACCCGGGGGCTGCAGGCTTTCCTGCTGCCTTCAGCCTCAAAACCACCCTTTCCCACTTGGCCCCGCGCCAGGCCCAAAAATGGCCATATGTCAGGAGACTGGTCCCACGCCCAAAGAGCCAGCAGGGAAAACTATGCCTTGTTCTAAAGCTCTTTGGGAACCGCTTGCGTAGCCCCACAGACCTGGAGGCTGCAGGCTTTCCTGCTCTCCGTCAGCCTCAAAAGCACGCTTTCCCACTTGCCGCCGCGCCAGGCACAAAAATGGCCATATCTCTGGAGATTGGTCCCACGCCCAAAGAGCCAGCAGGGAAAACTATGCCTTGTTCTAAAGCTCTTTGGGCACCGCTTGTGTAGCCCCACACACCTGGGGGCTGCAGGCTTTCCTGCCGCCTTCAACCTCAAAAGCACCCTTTTCCACATGGCGTCACGACAGGCAGAAAAATGGCCATATGTCTGGAGGTTGGTCCCACGCCCAAAGAGCCAGCAGGGAAAACTATGCCTTGTTCTAAAGCTCTTTGGGAACCGCTTGCGTAGCCCAACACACCTGGGGGCTGCAGGCTTTCCTGCTGCCTTCAGCCTCAAAACCACCCTTTCCCACTTGGCCCCGCGCCAGGCCCAAAAATGGCCATATGTCAGGAGACTGGTCCCATGCCCAAAGAGCCAGCAGGGAAAACTATGCCTTGTTCTAAAGCTCTTTGGGAACCGCTTGCGTAGCCCCACACACCTGGGGGCTGCAGGCTTTCCTGCTGCCTTCAGCCTCAAAACCACCCTTTCCAACTTGGCGCTGCGCCAGGCCCAAAAATGGCCATATGTCTGGAGGCTGGTCCCACGCCCGAAGAGCCAGCATGGAAAACTATGCCTTGTTCTAAAGCTCTTTGGGAACCGCTTGCGTAGCCCCACACACCTGGGGGCTGCAGGCTTTCCTGCCGCCTTCAACCTCAAAAGCACCCTTTTCCACATGGCGTCACGACAGGCAGAAAAATGGCCATATGTCTGGAGGTTGGTCCCACGCCCAAAGAGCCAGCAGGGAAAATTATGCCTTGTTCTAAAGCTCTTTGGGAACCGCTTGCATAGCCCCACAGACCTGGGGGCTGCAGGCTTTCCTGCTGCCTTCAACCTCAAAAGCACACCCTTTTCCACATGGCGTTACGCCAGGCCCAAAAATGGCCATATGTCTGGAGGTTGGTCCCATGCCCAAAGAGCCAGCAGGGAAAACTATGCCTTGTTCTAAAGCTCTTTGGGAACCGCTTGCGTAGCCCCACACACCTGGGGGCTGCAGGCTTTCCTGCTCTCTTCAGCCTCAAAAGAACGCTTTCCCACTTGGCGCTCCGCCAGGCACAAAAATGGCCATATGTCTGGAGATTGGTCCCACGCCCAAAGAGCCAGCAGGGAAAACTATGCCTTGTTCTAAAGCTCTTTGGGAACCGCTTGCGTAGCCCCACACACCTGGGGGCTGCAGGCTTTCCTGCTGCCTTCAGACTCAAAACCACCCTTTCCCACTTGGCGCTCCGCCAGGCACAAAAATGGCCATATGTCTGGAGAATGGTCCCACGCCCAAAGAGCCAGCAGGGAAAAATATGCCTTGTTCTAAAGCTCTTTGGGAACCGCTTGCGTAGCCCCACACACCTGGGGGCTGCAGGCTTTCCTGCTGCCTTCAGCCTCAAAACCACCCTTTCCCACATGGCGCCACGCCAGGCACAAAAATGGCCATATGTCTGGAGTTTGGTCCCACGCCCAAAGAGCCAGCAGGGAAAACTATGCCTTGTTCTAAAGCTCTTTGGGAACCGCTTGCGTAGCCCCACACACCTGGGGGCTGCAGGCTTTCCTGCTCTCTTCAGCCTCAAAACCACCCTTTCCCACATGGCGCTCCGCCAGGCACAAAAATGGCCATATGTCTGGAGACTGGTCCCACGCCCAAAGAGCCAGCAGAGAAAACTATGCCTTGTTCTAAAGCTCTTTGGGAACCGCTTGCGTAGCCCCACACACCTGGGGGCTGCAGGCTTTCCTGCTGCCTTCAGCCTCAAAACCACCCTTTCCCACTTGGCGCCGCGCCAGGCACAAAAATGGCCATATGTCAGGAGACTGGTCCCATGCCCAAAGAGCCAGCACGGAAAACTATGCCTTGTTCTAAAGCTCTTTGGGAACCGCTTGCGTAGCCCCACACACCTGGGGGCTGCAGGCTTTCCTGCTCTCTTCAGCCTCAAACGAAACCTTTTGCAATTGGCGCCGTGCCAGGCCCAAAAATGGCCATATGTCTGAAGATTGGTCCCACGCCCAAAGAGCCAGCAGGGAAAACTATGCCTTGTTCTAAAGCTCTTTGGGAACCGCTTGCGTAGCCCCACACACCTGGGGGCTGCAGGCTTTCCTGCTGACTTCAACCTCAAAACAACACTTTCCCACTTGGCGCTGCGCCAGGCCCAAAAATGGCCATATGTCTGGAGGTTGGTCCCATGCCCAAAGAGCCAGCAGGGAAAACTATGCCTTGTTCTAAAGCTCTTTGAGAACCGCTTGCGTAGCCCCACAGACCTGGGGGCTGCAGGCTTTCCTGCTGCCTTCAACCTCAAAAGCACACCCTTTTCCACATGGCGTTACGCCAGGCCCAAAAATGGCCATATGTCTGGAGGTTGGTCCCACGCCCAAAGAGCCAGCAGGGAAAACTATGCCTTGTTCTAAAGCTCTTTGGGAACCGCTTGCGTAGCCCCACACACGTGGGGGCTGCAGGATTTCCTGGTGCCTTCAGCCTCAAAACCACCCTTTCCAACTTGGCCCCGCGCCAGGCCCAAAAATGGCCATATGTCTGGAGACTGGTCCCACGCCCAAAGAGCCAGCAGGGAAAACTATGCCTTGTTCTAAAGCTCTTTGGGAACCGCTTGCGTAGCCCAACACACCTGGGGGCTGCAGGCTTTCCTGCTGCCTTCAGCCTCAAAACCACCCTTTCCCACTTGGCCCCGCGCCAGGCCCAAAAATGGCCATATGTCAGGAGACTGGTCCCATGCCCAAAGAGCCAGCAGGGAAAACTATGCCTTGTTCTAAAGCTCTTTGGGAACCGCTTGCGTAGCCCCACACACCTGGGGGCTGCAGGCTTTCCTGCTGCCTTCAGCCTCAAAACCACCCTTTCCAACTTGGCGCTGCGCCAGGCCCAAAAATGGCCATATGTCTGGAGGCTGGTCCCACGCCCGAAGAGCCAGCATGGAAAACTATGCCTTGTTCTAAAGCTCTTTGGGAACCGCTTGCGTAGCCCCACACACCTGGGGGCTGCAGGCTTTCCTGCCGCCTTCAACCTCAAAAGCACCCTTTTCCACATGGCGTCACGACAGGCAGAAAAATGGCCATATGTCTGGAGGTTGGTCCCACGCCCAAAGAGCCAGCAGGGAAAATTATGCCTTGTTCTAAAGCTCTTTGGGAACCGCTTGCATAGCCCCACAGACCTGGGGGCTGCAGGCTTTCCTGCTGCCTTCAACCTCAAAAGCACACCCTTTTCCACATGGCGTTACGCCAGGCCCAAAAATGGCCATATGTCTGGAGGTTGGTCCCATGCCCAAAGAGCCAGCAGGGAAAACTATGCCTTGTTCTAAAGCTCTTTGGGAACCGCTTGCGTAGCCCCACACACCTGGGGGCTGCAGGCTTTCCTGCTCTCTTCAGCCTCAAAAGCACCCTTTTCCACATGGCGTCACGCCAGGCCCAAAAATGGCCATATGTCTGGAGACTGGTCCCACGCCCAAAGAGCCAGCAGGGAAAACTATGCCTTGTTCTAAAGCTCTTTGGGAACCGCTTGCGTAGCCCCACACACCTGGGGGCTGCAGGCTTTCCTGCTCTCTTCAGCCTCAAAAGAACGCTTTCCCACTTGCCGCCGCGCCAGGCACAAAAATGGCCATATGTCTGGAGATTGGTCCCACGCCCAAAGAGCCAGCAGGGAAAACTATGCCTTGTTCTAAAGCTCTTTGGGAACCGCTTGCGTAGCCCCACACACCTGGGGGCTGCAGGCTTTCCTGCTGCCTTCAGACTCAAAACCACCCTTTCCCACTTGGCGCTCCGCCAGGCACAAAAATGGCCATATGTCTGGAGAATGGTCCCACGCCCAAAGAGCCAGCAGGGAAAAATATGCCTTGTTCTAAAGCTCTTTGGGAACCGCTTGCGTAGCCCCACACACCTGGGGGCTGCAGGCTTTCCTGGTGCCTTCAGCCTCAAAACCACCCTTTCCCACATGGCGCCACGCCAGGCACAAAAATGGCCATATGTCTGGAGTTTGGTCCCACGCCCAAAGAGCCAGCAGGGAAAACTATGCCTTGTTCTAAAGCTCTTTGGGAACCGCTTGCGTAGCCCCACACACCTGGGGGCTGCAGGCTTTCCTGCTCTCTTCAGCCTCAAAACCACCCTTTCCCACATGGCGCTCCGCCAGGCACAAAAATGGCCATATGTCTGGAGACTGGTCCCACGCCCAAAGAGCCAGCAGAGAAAACTATGCCTTGTTCTAAAGCTCTTTGGGAACCGCTTGCGTAGCCCCACACACCTGGGGGCTGCAGGCTTTCCTGCTGCCTTCAGCCTCAAAACCACCCTTTCCCACTTGGCGCCGCGCCAGGCACAAAAATGGCCATATGTCAGGAGACTGGTCCCACGCCCAAAGAGCCAGCACGGAAAACTATGCCTTGTTCTAAAGCTCTTTGGGAACCGCTTGCGTAGCCCCACACACCTGGGGGCTGCAGGCTTTCCTGCTCTCTTCAGCCTCAAACGAAACCTTTTGCAATTGGCGCCGTGCCAGGCCCAAAAATGGCCATATGTCTGAAGATTGGTCCCACGCCCAAAGAGCCAGCAGGGAAAACTATGCCTTGTTCTAAAGCTCTTTGGGAACCGCTTGCGTAGCCCCACACACCTGGGGGCTGCAGGCTTTCCTGCTGACTTCAACCTCAAAACAACACTTTCCCACTTGGCGCTGCGCCAGGCCCAAAAATGGCCATATGTCTGGAGGTTGGTCCCATGCCCAAAGAGCCAGCAGGGAAAACTATGCCTTGTTCTAAAGCTCTTTGAGAACCGCTTGCGTAGCCCCACACACCTGGGGGCTGCAGGCTTTCCTGCTGCCTTCAACCTCAAAAGCACACCCTTTTCCACATGGCGTTACGCCAGGCCCAAAAATGGCCATATGTCTGGAGGTTGGTCCCACGCCCAAAGAGCCAGCAGGGAAAACTATGCCTTGTTCTAAAGCTCTTTGGGAACCGCTTGCGTAGCCCCACACACCTGGGGGCTGCAGGATTTCCTGGTGCCTTCAGCCTCAAAACCACCCTTTCCAACTTGGCCCCGCGCCAGGCCCAAAAATGGCCATATGTCTGGAGACTGGTCCCACGCCCAAAGAGCCAGCAGGGAAAACTATGCCTTGTTCTAAAGCTCTTTGGGAACCGCTTGCGTAGCCCCACACACCTGGGGGCTGCAGGCTTTCCTGCTGCCTTCAGACTCAAAACCACCCTTTCCCACTTGGCGCTCCGCCAGGCACAAAAATGGCCATATGTCTGGAGAATGGTCACACGCCCAAAGAGCCAGCAGGGAAAAATATGCCTTGTTCTAAAGCTCTTTGGGAACCGCTTGCGTAGCCCAACACACCTGCGGGCTGCAGGCTTTCCTGCTGCCTTCAGCCTCAAAACCACCCTTTCCCACATGGCGTCACGCCAGGCACAAAAATGGCCATATGTCTGGAGACTGGTCCCACGCCCAAAGAGCCAGCAGGGAAAACTATGCCTTGTTCTAAAGCTCTTTGGGCACCGCTTGCGTAGCCCCACACACCTGGGGGCTGCAGGCTTTCCTGCCGCCTTCAACCTCAAAAGCACCCTTTTCCACATGGCGTCACGAAAGGCAGAAAAATGGCCATACGTCTGGAGGTTGGTCCCACGCCCAAAGAGCCAGCAGGGAAAATTATGCCTTGTTCTAAAGCTCTTTGGGAACCGCTTGCGTAGCCCCACAGACCTGGGGGCTGCAGGCTTTCCTGCTCTCTTCAGCCTCAAAAGAAACCTTTTGCAATTGGCGCCGCGCCAGGCCCAAAAATGTCCATATGTCTGAAGATTGGTCCCACGCCCAAAGAGCCAGCAGGGAAAACTATGCCTTGTTCTAAAGCTCTTTGAGAACCGCTTGCGTAGCCCCAGAGACCTGGGGGCTGCAGGCTTTCCTGCTGCCTTCAGCCTCAAAAGAAACCTTTCCAACTTGGCCCCGCGCCAGGCCCAAAAATGGCCATATGTCTGGAGACTTGTCCCTTTCCCAAAGAGCCAGCAGGGAAAACTATGCCTTGTTCTAAAGCTCTTTGGGAACCGCTTGCGTAGCCCCACACACCTGGGGGCTGCAGGCTTTCCTGCTGCCTTCAGCCTCAAAACCACCCTTTCCCACTTGGCCCCGCGCCAGGCCCAAAAATGGCCATATGTCAGGAGACTGGTCCCACGCCCAAAGAGCCAGCAGGGAAAACTATGCCTTGTTCTAAAGCTCTTTGGGAACCGCTTGCGTAGCCCCACAGACCTGGAGGCTGCAGGCTTTCCTGCTCTCCGTCAGCCTCAAAAGCACGCTTTCCCACTTGCCGCCGCGCCAGGCACAAAAATGGCCATATCTCTGGAGATTGGTCCCACGCCCAAAGAGCCAGCAGGGAAAACTATGCCTTGTTCTAAAGCTCTTTGGGCACCGCTTGTGTAGCCCCACACACCTGGGGGCTGCAGGCTTTCCTGCCGCCTTCAACCTCAAAAGCACCCTTTTCCACATGGCGTCACGACAGGCAGAAAAATGGCCATATGTCTGGAGGTTGGTCCCACGCCCAAAGAGCCAGCAGGGAAAACTATGCCTTGTTCTAAAGCTCTTTGGGAACCGCTTGCGTAGCCCAACACACCTGGGGGCTGCAGGCTTTCCTGCTGCCTTCAGCCTCAAAACCACCCTTTCCCACTTGGCCCCGCGCCAGGCCCAAAAATGGCCATATGTCAGGAGACTGGTCGCATGCCCAAAGAGCCAGCAGGGAAAACTATGCCTTGTTCTAAAGCTCTTTGGGAACCGCTTGCGTAGCCCCACACACCTGGGGGCTGCAGGCTTTCCTGGTGCCTTCAGCCTCAAAACCACCCTTTCCAACTTGGCGCTGCGCCAGGCCCAAAAATGGCCATATGTCTGGAGGCTGGTCCCACGCCCGAAGAGCCAGCATGGAAAACTATGCCTTGTTCTAAAGCTCTTTGGGAACCGCTTGCGTAGCCCCACACACCTGGGGGCTGCAGGCTTTCCTGCCGCCTTCAACCTCAAAAGCACCCTTTTCCACATGGCGTCACGACAGGCAGAAAAATGGCCATATGTCTGGAGGTTGGTCCCACGCCCAAAGAGCCAGCAGGGAAAATTATGCCTTGTTCTAAAGCTCTTTGGGAACCGCTTGCATAGCCCCACAGACCTGGGGGCTGCAGGCTTTCCTGCTGCCTTCAACCTCAAAAGCACACCCTTTTCCACATGGCGTTACGCCAGGCCCAAAAATGGCCATATGTCTGGAGGTTGGTCCCATGCCCAAAGAGCCAGCAGGGAAAACTATGCCTTGTTCTAAAGCTCTTTGGGAACCGCTTGCGTAGCCCCACACACCTGGGGGCTGCAGGCTTTCCTGCTCTCTTCAGCCTCAAAAGCACCCTTTTCCACATGGCGTCACGCCAGGCCCAAAAATGGCCATATGTCTGGAGACTGGTCCCACGCCCAAAGAGCCAGCAGGGAAAACTATGCCTTGTTCTAAAGCTCTTTGGGAACCGCTTGCGTAGCCCCACACACCTGGGGGCTGCAGGCTTTCCTGCTCTCTTCAGCCTCAAAAGAACGCTTTCCCACTTGCCGCCGCGCCAGGCACAAAAATGGCCATATATCTGGAGATTGGTCCCACGCCCAAAGAGCCAGCAGGGAAAACTATGCCTTGTTCTAAAGCTCTTTGGGAACCGCTTGCGTAGCCCCACACACCTGGGGGCTGCAGGCTTTCCTGCTGCCTTCAGACTCAAAACCACCCTTTCCCACTTGGCGCTCCGCCAGGCACAAAAATGGCCATATGTCTGGAGAATGGTCCCACGCCCAAAGAGCCAGCAGGGAAAAATATGCCTTGTTCTAAAGCTCTTTGGGAACCGCTTGCGTAGCCCCACACACCTGGGGGCTGCAGGCTTTCCTGCTGCCTTCAGCCTCAAAACCACCCTTTCCCACATGGCGCCACGCCAGGCACAAAAATGGCCATATGTCTGGAGTTTGGTCCCACGCCCAAAGAGCCAGCAGGGAAAACTATGCCTTGTTCTAAAGCTCTTTGGGAACCGCTTGCGTAGCCCCACACACCTGGGGGCTGCAGGCTTTCCTGCTCTCTTCAGCCTCAAAACCACCCTTTCCCACATGGCGCTCCGCCAGGCACAAAAATGGCCATATGTCTGGAGACTGGTCCCACGCCCAAAGAGCCAGCAGAGAAAACTATGCCTTGTTCTAAAGCTCTTTGGGAACCGCTTGCGTAGCCCCACACACCTGGGGGCTGCAGGCTTTCCTGCTGCCTTCAGCCTCAAAACCACCCTTTCCCACTTGGCGCCGCGCCAGGCACAAAAATGGCCATATGTCAGGAGACTGGTCCCATGCCCAAAGAGCCAGCACGGAAAACTATGCCTTGTTCTAAAGCTCTTTGGGAACCGCTTGCGTAGCCCCACACACCTGGGGGCTGCAGGCTTTCCTGCTGCCTTCAGCCTCAAAACCACCCTTTCCCACTTGGCCCCGCGCCAGGCCCAAAAATGGCCATATGTCTGGAGGCTGGTCTCACGCCCGAAGAGCCAGCAGGGAAAACTATGCCTTGTTCTAAAGCTCTTTGGGAACCGCTTGCGTAGCCCCACATACCTGGGAGCTGCAGGATTTCCGGCTCTCTTCAGCCTCAAAAGCACGCTTTCCCACTTGGCGCCGCGCCAAGCCCAAAAATGGCCATATGTCTGGAGGTTGGTCCCACGCTCAAAGAGCCAGCAGGGAAAACTATGCCTTGTTCTAAAGCTCTTTGGGAACCGCTTGCATAGCCCCACACAAACTGGGGGCTGCAGGCTTTTCTCGCGCTTTCAGCCTCAAAACCACCCTTTCCCACTTGGCGCTGCGCCAGGCACAAAAATGGCCATATGTCTGGAGGTTGGTCCCACGCCCAAAGAGCCAGCAGGGAAAACTATGCCTTGTTCTAAAGCTCTTTGGGAACCGCTTGCGTAGCCCCACACACCTGGGGGCTGCAGGCTTTCCTGCTGCCTTCAGCCTCAAAACCACCATTTCCCACTTGGCGCCAAGCCAGGCCCAAAAATGGCCATATGTCTGGAGACTGGTCCCACGCCCAAAGAGCCAGCAGGGAAAACTATGCCTTGTTCTAAAGCTCTTTGGGCACCGCTTGCGTAGCCCCACAGACCTGGGGGCTGCAGGCTTTCCTGCCGCCTTCAACCTTAAAACAACACTTTCCCACTTGGCGCCGCGCCAGGCCCAAAAATGGCCATATGTCTGAAGATTGGTCCCACGCCCAAAGAGCCAGCAGGGAAAACTATGCCTTGTTCTAAAGCTCTTTGGGAACCGCTTGCGTAGCCCCACACACCTGGGGGCTGCAGGCTTTCCTGCTGACTTCAACCTTAAAACAACACTTTCCCACTTGGCGCTGCGCCAGGCCCAAAAATGGCCATATGTCTGGAGGTTGGTCCCATGCCCAAAGAGCCAGCAGGGAAAACTATGCCTTGTTCTAAAGCTCTTTGAGAACCGCTTGCGTAGCCCCACAGACCTGGGGGCTGCAGGCTTTCCTGCTGCCTTCAGCCTCAAAAGCACACCCTTTTCCACATGGCGTTACGCCAGGCACAAAAATGGCCATATGTCTGGAGGTTGGTCCCACGCCCAAAGAGCCAGCAGGGAAAACTATGCCTTGTTCTAAAGCTCTTTGGGAACCGCTTGCGTAGCCCCACACACCTGCGGGCTGCAGGCTTTCCTGCTGCCTTCAGCCTCAAAAGAAACCTTTCGCAATTGGCGCCCCGCCAGGCCCAAAAATGGCCATATGTCTGAAGATTGGTCCCACGCCCAAAGAGCCAGCAGGGAAAACTATGCCTTGTTCTAAAGCTCTTTGGGAACCGCTTGCGTAGCCCCACACACCTGGGGGCTGCAGGCTTTCCTGCTGCCTTCAGCCTCAAAACAACCCTTTCGCACATGGCGCCGTGCCAGGCACAAAAATGGCCATATATCTGGAGATTGGTTCCACGCCCAAAGAGCCAGCAGGGAAAACTATGCCTTGTTCTAAAGCTCTTTGGGAACCGCTTGCGTAGCCCCACACACGTGGGGGCTGCAGGATTTCCTGGTGCCTTCAGCCTCAAAACCACCCTTTCCAACTTGGCCCCGCGCCAGGCCCAAAAATGGCCATATGTCTGGAGACTGGTCCCACGCCCGAAGAGCCAGCAGGGAAAACTATGCCTTGTTCTAAAGCTCTTTGGGAACCGCTTGCGTAGCCCCACACACCTGGGGGCTGCAGGCTTTCCTGCTGCCTTCAGACTCAAAACCACCCTTTCCCGCTTCGCATCGTGCCAGGCACAAAAATGGCCATATTTCTGGAGTCTTGTCCCTTTCCCCAAGAGCCAGCAGGGAAAACTATGCCTTGTTCTAAAGCTCTTTGGGAACCGCTTGCGTAGCCCCACACACCTGGGGGCTGCAGGCTTTCCTGCTGCCTTCAGCCTCAAAACCACCCTTTCCCACTTGGCCCCGCGCCAGGCCCAAAAATGGCCATATGTCAGGAGACTGGTCCCACGCCCAAAGAGCCAGCAGGGAAAACTATGCCTTGTTCTAAAGCTCTTTGGGAACCGCTTGCGTAGCCCCACACACCTGGGGGCTGCAGGCTTTTCTCGCGCTTTCAGCCTCAAAACCACCCTTTCCCACTTGGCGCTGTGCCTGGCACAAAAATGGCCATATGTCTGGAGGTTGGTCCCATGCCCAAAGAGCTAGCAGGGAAAACTATGCCTTGTTCTAAAGCTCTTTGGGAACCGCTTGCGTAGCCCCACAGACCTGCGGGCTGCAGGCTTTCCTGCTGCCTTCAGCCTCAAAACCACCCTTTCCCACATGGCGTCACGCCAGGCCCAAAAATGGCCATATGTCTGGAGATTGGTCCCACGCCCAAAGAGCCAGCAGGGAAAACTATGCCTTGTTCTAAAGCTCTTTGGGAACCGTTTGCGTAGCTCCACACACCTGGGGGCTGCAGGCTCTCCGGCTCTCTTCAGCCTCAAAAGCACGCTTTCCCACTTGGCGCCGCGCCAGCCCCAAAAATGGCCATATGTCTGGAGATTGGTCCCACGCCCAGAGAGCCAGCAGGGAAAACTATGCCTTGTTCTAAAGCTCTTTGGGAACCGCTTGCGTAGCCCCACAGAAACTGGGGGCTGCAGGCTTTTCTCGCGCTTTCAGCCTCAAAACCACCCTTTCCCACTTGGCGCTGCGCCAGGCCCAAAAATGGCCATATGTCTGGAGGTTGGTCCCACGCCCAAAGAGCTAGCAGGGAAAACTATGCCTTGTTCTAAAGCTCTTTGGGAACCGCTTGCGTAGCCCCACACACCTGCGGGCTGCAGGCTTTCCTGCTGCCTCCAACCTCAAAAGCACCCTTTTCCACATGGCGTCACGCCAGGCACAAAAATGGCCATATGTCTGGAGACTGGTCCCACGCCCAAAGAGCCAGCAGGGAAAACTATGCCTTGTTCTAAAGCTCTTTGGGAACCGCTTGCGTAGCCCCACTCACCTGGGGGCTGCAGGCTTTGCTACTGCCTTCAACCTCAAAAGCACCCTTTTCCACATGGCGTCACGCCAAGCACAAAAATGGCCATATGTCTGGAGGTTGGTCCCACGCCCAAAGAGCCAGCAGGGAAAACTATGCCTTGTTCTAAAGCTCTTTGGGAACCGCTTGCGTAGCCCCACACACCTGGGGGCTGCAGGCTTTCCTGCTGCCTTCAACCTCAAAAGCACCCTTTTCCACATGGCGTCACGCCAGGCACAAAAATGGCCATATGTCTGGAGACTGGTCCCACGCCCAAAGAGCCAGCAGGGAAAACTATGCCTTGTTCTAAAGCTCTTTGGGAACCGCTTGCGTAGCCCCACACACCTGGGGGCTGCAGGCTTTCCTGCTGCCTTCAGACTCAAAACCACCCTTTCCCACATGGCGCTCCGCCAGGCACAAAAATGGCCATATGTCTGGAGACTGGTCCCACGCCCAAAGAGCCAGCAGGGAAAACTATGCCTTGTTCTAAAGCTCTTTGGGAACCGCTTGCGTAGCCCCACACACGTGGGGGCTGCAGGCTTTCCTGCTGCCTTCAACCTCAAAACCACCCTTTCCCACATGGCGCCACGCCAGGCCCAAAAATGGCCATATGTCTGGAGGTTGGTCCCACGCCTAAAGAGCCAGCAGGGAAAACTATGCCTTGTTCTAAAGCTCTTTGGGAACCTCTTGCGTAGCCCCACACACCTGGGGGCTGCAGGCTTTCCTGCTGCCTTCAGCCTCAAAACCACCATTTCCCACTTGGCGCCAAGCCAGGCCCAAAAATGGCCATATGTTGTTTTAAGGTTGAAGTCAGCAGGAAAGCCTGCAGCCCCCAGGTGTGTGGGGCTACGCAAGCGGTTCCCAAAGAGCTTTAGAACAAGGCATAGTTTTCCCTGCTGGCTCTTTGGGCGTGGGACCAATCTTCAGACATATGGCCATTTTTGGGCCTGGGGCGGCGCCAATTGCAAAAGGTTTCTTTTGAGGCTGAAGAGAGCAGGAAAGCCTGCAGCCCCCAGGTGTGTGGGGCTACGCAAGCGGTTCCCAAAGAGCTTTAGAACAAGGCATAATTTTCCCTGATGGCTCTTTGGGCGTGGGACCAACCTCCAGACATATGGCCATTTTTCTGCCTGTCGTGACGCCATGTGGAAAAGGGTGCTTTTGAGGTTGAAGGCGGCAGGAAAGCCTGCAGCCCCCAGGTGTGTGGGGCTACGCAAGCGGTGCCCAAAGAGCTTTAGAACAAGGCATAGTTTTCCCTGCTGGCTCTTTGGGCGTGGGACCAGTCTCCAGACATATGGCCATTTTTGGGCCTGGCTTGGCGCCAAGTGGGAAATGGTGGTTTTGAGGCTGAAGGCAGCAGGAAAGCCTGCAGCCCCCAGGTCTGTGGGGCTACGCAAGAGGTTCCCAAAGAGCTTTAGAACAAGGCATAGTTTTCCCTGCTGGCTCTTTAGGCGTGGGACCAACCTCCAGACATATGGCCATTTTTGGGCCTGGCGTGGCGCCATGTGGGAAACGGTGGTTTTGAGGCTGAAAGCGCGAGAAAAGCCTGCAGCCCCCAGTTTGTGTGGGGCTATGCAAGCGGTTCCCAAAGAGCTTTAGAACAAGGCATAGTTTTCCCTGCTGGCTCTTTGAGCGTGGGACCAATCTCCAGAGATATGGCCATTTTTGTGCCTGGCGCGGCGGCAAGTGGGAAAGCGTGCTTTTGAGGCTGAGGGAGAGCAGGAAAGCCTGCAGCCCCCAGGTGTGTGGGGCTACGCAAGCGGTTCCCAAAGAGCTTTAGAACAAGGCATAGTTTTCCCTGCTGGCTCTTTGGGCGTGGGACCAGTCTCCTGACATATGGCCATTTTTGGGCCTGGCGCGGGGCCAAGTGGGAAAGGGTGGTTTTGAGGCTGAAGGCAGCAGGAAAGCCTGCAGCCCCCAGGTGTGTGGGGCTACGCAAGCGGTTCCCAAAGAGCTTTAGAACAAGGCATAGTTTTCCCTGCTGGCTCTTTGGGAAAGGGACAAGTCTCCAGAAATATGGCCATTTTTGTGCCTGGCACGATGCGAAGTGGGAAAGGGTGGTTTTGAGTCTGAAGGCAGCAGGAAAGCCTGCAGCCCCCAGGTGTGTGGGGCTACGCAAGCGGTTCCCAAAGAGCTTTAGAACAAGGCATAGTTTTCCCTGCTGGCTCTTTGGGCGTGGGACCAGTCTCCAGACATATGGCCATTTTTGGGCCTGGCGCGGGGCCAAGTTGGAAAGGGTGGTTTTGAGGCTGAAGGCACCAGGAAATCCTGCAGCCCCCACGTGTGTGGGGCTACGCAAGCGGTTCCCAAAGAGCTTTAGAACAAGGCATAGTTTTCCCTGCTGGCTCTTTGGGCGTGGAACCAATCTCCAGATATATGGCCATTTTTGTGCCTGGCACGGCGCCATGTGCGAAAGGGTTGTTTTGAGGCTGAAGGCAGCAGGAAAGCCTGCAGCCCCCAGGTGTGTGGGGCTACGCAAGCGGTTCCCAAAGAGCTTTAGAACAAGGCATAGTTTTCCCTGCTGGCTCTTTGGGCGTGGGACCAATCTTCAGACATATGGCCATTTTTGGGCCTGGCGGGGCGCCAATTGCGAAAGGTTTCTTTTGAGGCTGAAGGCAGCAGGAAAGCCTGCAGCCCCCAGGTCTGTGGGGCTACGCAAGCGGTTCTCAAAGAGCTTTAGAACAAGGCATAGTTTTCCCTGCTGGCTCTTTGGGCGTGGGACCAATCTTCAGACATATGGCCATTTTTGGGCCTGGCGCGGCGCCAATTGCAAAAGGTTTCTTTTGAGGCTGAAGAGAGCAGGAAAGCCTGCAGCCCCCAGGTGTGTGGGGCTACGCAAGCGGTTCCCAAAGAGCTTTAGAACAAGGCATAATTTTCCCTGATGGCTCTTTGGGCGTGGGACCAACCTCCAGACATATGGCCATTTTTCTGCCTGTCGTGACGCCATGTGGAAAAGGGTGCTTTTGAGGTTGAAGGCGGCAGGAAAGCCTGCAGCCCCCAGGTCTGTGGGGCTACGCAAGCGGTGCCCAAAGAGCTTTAGAACAAGGCATAGTTTTCCCTGCTGGCTCTTTGGGCGTGGGACCAGTCTCCAGACATATGGCCATTTTTGGGCCTGGCTTGGGGCCAAGTGGGAAATGGTGGTTTTGAGGCTGAAGGCAGCAGGAAAGCCTGCAGCCCCCAGGTCTGTGGGGCTACGCAAGAGGTTCCCAAAGAGCTTTAGAACAAGGCATAGTTTTCCCTGCTGGCTCTTTAGGCGTGGGACCAACCTCCAGACATATGGCCATTTTTGGGCCTTGCGTGGCGCCATGTGGGAAACGGTGGTTTTGAGGTTGAAAGCGCGAGAAAAGCCTGCAGTCCCCAGTTTGTGTGGGGCTACGCAAGCGGTTCCCAAAGAGCTTTAGAACAAGGCATAGTTTTCCCTGCTGGCTCTTTGGGCGTGGGACCAGTCTCCAGACATATGGCCATTTTTGGGCCTGGCGCGGCGCCAAGTGGGAAAGCGTGCTTTTGAGGCTGAAGAGAGCCGGAAATCCTGCAGCTCCCAGGTATGTGGGGCTACGCAAGCGGTTCCCAAAGAGGTTTAGAACAAGGCATAGTTTTCCCTGCTGGCTCTTCGGGCGTGGGACC
The DNA here is from genome assembly GCF_963924245.1 of Chroicocephalus ridibundus. Classification (NCBI taxonomy): domain Eukaryota; kingdom Metazoa; phylum Chordata; class Aves; order Charadriiformes; family Laridae; genus Chroicocephalus; species Chroicocephalus ridibundus. Next base: position 423,963 of record NW_026961662.1, read on the forward strand.
AGCCTCCAGACATATGGCCATTTTTGGGCCTGGCGCGGCGCCAAGTGGGAAAGGGTGGTTTTGAGTCTGAAGGCAGCAGGAAAGCCTGCAGCCCCCAGGTGTGTGGGGCTACGCAAGCGGTTCCCAAAGAGCTTTAGAACAAGGCATAGTTTTCCGTGCTGGCTCTTTGGGCATGGGACTAGTCTCCTGACATATGGCCATTTTTGGGCCTGGCGCGGGGCCAAGTGGGAAAGGGTGGTTTTGAGGCTGAAGGCAGCAGGAAAGCCTGCAGCCCCCAGGTCTGTGGGGCTACGCAAGCGGTTCCCAAAGAGCTTTAGAACAAGGCATAGTTTTCTCTGCTGGCTCTTTGGGCGTGGGACCAGTCTCCAGACATATGGCCATTTTTGTGCCTGGCGGAGCGCCATGTGGGAAAGGGTGGTTTTGAGGCTGAAGGCAGCAGGAAAGCCTGCAGCCCCCAGGTGTGTGGGGCTACGCAAGCGGTTCCCAAAGAGCTTTAGAACAAGGCATAGTTTTCCCTGCTGGCTCTTTGGGCGTGGGACCAACCTCCAGACATATGGCCATTTTTGTGCCTGGCGTGACGCCATGTGGAAAAGGGTGCTTTTGAGGTTGAAGGCAGCAGGAAAGCCTGCAGCCCCCAGGTGTGTGGGGCTACGCAAGCGGTTCCCAAAGAGCTTTAGAACAAGGCATAGTTTTCCCTGCTGGCTCTTTGGGCATGGGACCAACCTCCAGACATATGGCCATTTTTGTGCCTGGCGTGGCGCCATGTGGGAAAGGGTGGTTTTGAGGCTGAAGGCAGCAGGAAAGCCTGCAGCCCCCAGGTGTGTGGGGCTACGCAAGCGGTTCCCAAAGAGCTTTAGAACAAGGCATATTTTTCCCTGCTGGCTCTTTGGGCGTGGGACCATTCTCCAGACATATGGCCATTTTTGTGCCTGGCGGAGCGCCAAGTGGGAAAGGGTGGTTTTGAGTCTGAAGGCAGCAGGAAAGCCTGCAGCCCCCAGGTGTGTGGGGCTACGCAAGCGGTTCCCAAAGAGCTTTAGAACAAGGCATAGTTTTCCCTGCTGGCTCTTTGAGCGTGGGACCAATCCCCAGACATATGGCCATTTTTGTGCCTGGCGTGACGCCATGTGGAAAAGGGTGCTTTTGAGGTTGAAGGCAGCAGGAAAGCCTGCAGCCCCCAGGTGTGTGGGGCTACGCAAGCGGTTCCCAAAGAGCTTTAGAACAAGGCATAGTTTTCCCTGCTGGCTCTTTGGGCGTGGGACCAACCTCCAGACATATGGCCATTTTTGTGCCTGTCGTGACGCCATGTGGAAAAGGGTGCTTTTGAGGCTGAAGAGAGCAGGAAAGCCTGCAGCCCCCAGGTGTGTGGGGCTACGCAAGCGGTTCCCAAAGAGCTTTAGAACAAGGCATAGTTTTCCCTGCTGGCTCTTTGGGCATGGGACCAGTCTCCAGACATATGGCCATTTTTGGGCCTGGCGCGGGGCCAAGTGGGAAAGGGTGGTTTTGAGGCTGAAGGCACCAAGAAAGCCTGCAGCCCCCACATGTGTGGGGCTACGCGAGCGGTTCCCAAAGAGCTTTAGAACAAGGCATAGTTTTCCCTGCTGGCTCTTTGGGCGTGGAACCAATCTCCAGATATATGGCCATTTTTGTGCCTGGCACGGCGCCATGTGCGAAAGGGTTGTTTTGAGGCTGAAGAGAGCAGGAAAGCCTGCAGCCCCCAGGTCTGTGGGGCTACGCAAGCGGTTCTCAAAGAGCTTTAGAACAAGGCATAGTTTTCCCTGCTGGCTCTTTGGGCGTGGGACCAATCTTCAGACATATGGCCATTTTTGGGCCTGGCGGGGCGCCAATTGCGAAAGGTTTCTTTTGAGGCTGAAGGCAGCAGGAAAGCCTGCAGCCCGCAGGTCTTTGGGGCTACGCAAGTGGTTCCCAAAGAGCTTTAGAACAAGGCATAGTTTTCCCTGCTGGCTCTTTGGGCGTGGGACCAACCTCCAGACATATGGCCATTTTTGGGCCTGGCGTAACGCCATGTGGAAAAGGGTGTGCTTTTGAGGTTGAAGTCAGCAGGAAAGCCTGCAGCCCCCAGGTCTGTGGGGCTATGCAAGCGGTTCCCAAAGAGCTTTAGAACAAGGCATAGTTTTCCCTGCTGGCTCTTTGGGCGTGGGACCAACCTCCAGACATATGGCCATTTTTCTGCCTGTCGTGACGCCATGTGGAAAAGGGTGCTTTTGAGGTTGAAGGCGGCAGGAAAGCCTGCAGCCCTCAGGTGTGTGGGGCTACACAAGCGGTGCCCAAAGAGCTTTAGAACAAGGCATAGTTTTCCCTGCTGGCTCTTTGGGCGTGGGACCAGTCTCCAGACATATGGCCATTTTTGGGCCTGCTTGGCGCCAAGTGGGAAATGGTGGTTTTGAGGCTGAAGGCAGCAGGAAAGCCTGCAGCCCCCAGGTGTGTGGGGCTACGCAAGAGGTTCCCAAAGAGCTTTAGAACAAGGCATAGTTTTCCCTGCTGGCTCTTTGGGCGTGGGACCAACCTCCAGACATATGGCCATTTTTGTGCCTGGTGCAGCGCCAAGTGGGAAAGGGTGGTTTTGAGGCTGAAAGCGCGAGAAAAGCCTGCAGCCCCCAGTTTGTGTGGGGCTATGCAAGCGGTTCCCAAAGAGCTTTAGAACAAGGCATAGTTTTCCCTGCTGGCTCTTTGAGAGTGGGACCAGTCTCCAGACATATGGCCATTTTTGTGCCTGGCGGAGCGCCATGTGGGAAAGGGTGGTTTTGAGGCTGAAGGCAGCAGGAAAGCCTGCAGCCCCCAGGTGTGTGGGGCTACGCAAGCGGTTCCCAAAGAGCTTTAGAACAAGGCATAGTTTTCCCTGCTGGCTCTTTGGGCGTGGGACCAACCTCCAGACATATGGCCATTTTTGTGCCTGGCGTGACGCCATGTGGAAAAGGGTGCTTTTGAGGTTGAAGGCAGCAGGAAAGCCTGCAGCCCCCAGGTGTGTGGGGCTACGCAAGCGGTTCCCAAAGAGCTTTAGAACAAGGCATAGTTTTCCCTGCTGGCTCTTTGGGCGTGGGACCAAACTCCAGACATATGGCCATTTTTGTGCCTGGCGTGGCGCCATGTGGGAAAGGGTGGTTTTGAGGCTGAAGGCAGCAGGAAAGCCTGCAGCCCCCAGGTGTGTGGGGCTACGCAAGCGGTTCCCAAAGAGCTTTAGAACAAGGCATATTTTTCCCTGCTGGCTCTTTGGGCGTGGGACCATTCTCCAGACATATGGCCATTTTTGTGCCTGGCGGAGCGCCAAGTGGGAAAGGGTGGTTTTGAGTCTGAAGGCAGCAGGAAAGCCTGCAGCCCCCAGGTGTGTGGGGCTACGCAAGCGGTTCCCAAAGAGCTTTAGAACAAGGCATAGTTTTCCCTGCTGGCTCTTTGAGCGTGGGACCAATCCCCAGACATATGGCCATTTTTGTGCCTGGCGTGACGCCATGTGGAAAAGGGTGCTTTTGAGGTTGAAGGCAGCAGGAAAGCCTGCAGCCCCCAGGTGTGTGGGGCTACGCAAGCGGTTCCCAAAGAGCTTTAGAACAAGGCATAGTTTTCCCTGCTGGCTCTTTGGGCGTGGGACCAACCTCCAGACATATGGCCATTTTTGTGCCTGTCGTGACGCCATGTGGAAAAGGGTGCTTTTGAGGCTGAAGAGAGCAGGAAAGCCTGCAGCCCCCAGGTGTGTGGGGCTACGCAAGCGGTTCCCAAAGAGCTTTAGAACAAGGCATAGTTTTCCCTGCTGGCTCTTTGGGCATGGGACCAGTCTCCAGACATATGGCCATTTTTGGGCCTGGCGCGGGGCCAAGTGGGAAAGGGTGGTTTTGAGGCTGAAGGCACCAAGAAAGCCTGCAGCCCCCACATGTGTGGGGCTACGCGAGCGGTTCCCAAAGAGCTTTAGAACAAGGCATAGTTTTCCCTGCTGGCTCTTTGGGCGTGGAACCAATCTCCAGATATATGGCCATTTTTGTGCCTGCAACGGCGCCATGTGCGAAAGGGTTGTTTTGAGGCTGAAGAGAGCAGGAAAGCCTGCAGCCCCCAGGTCTGTGGGGCTACGCAAGCGGTTCTCAAAGAGCTTTAGAACAAGGCATAGTTTTCCCTGCTGGCTCTTTGGGCGTGGGACCAATCTTCAGACATATGGCCATTTTTGGGCCTGGCGGGGCGCCAATTGCGAAAGGTTTCTTTTGAGGCTGAAGGCAGCAGGAAAGCCTGCAGCCCGCATGTCTTTGGGGCTACGCAAGTGGTTCCCAAAGAGCTTTAGAACAAGGCATAGTTTTCCCTGCTGGCTCTTTGGGCGTGGGACCAACCTCCAGACATATGGCCATTTTTGGGCCTGGCGTAACGCCATGTGGAAAAGGGTGTGCTTTTGAGGTTGAAGTCAGCAGGAAAGCCTGCAGCCCCCAGGTCTGTGGGGCTATGCAAGCGGTTCCCAAAGAGCTTTAGAACAAGGCATAGTTTTCCCTGCTGGCTCTTTGGGCGTGGGACCAACCTCCAGACATATGGCCATTTTTCTGCCTGTCGTGACGCCATGTGGAAAAGGGTGCTTTTGAGGTTGAAGGCGGCAGGAAAGCCTGCAGCCCTCAGGTGTGTGGGGCTACACAAGCGGTGCCCAAAGAGCTTTAGAACAAGGCATAGTTTTCCCTGCTGGCTCTTTGGGCGTGGGACCAGTCTCCAGACATATGGCCATTTTTGGGCCTGCTTGGCGCCAAGTGGGAAATGGTGGTTTTGAGGCTGAAGGCAGCAGGAAAGCCTGCAGCCCCCAGGTGTGTGGGGCTACGCAAGAGGTTCCCAAAGAGCTTTAGAACAAGGCATAGTTTTCCCTGCTGGCTCTTTGGGCGTGGGACCAACCTCCAGACATATGGCCATTTTTGTGCCTGGTGCAGCGCCAAGTGGGAAAGGGTGGTTTTGAGGCTGAAAGCGCGAGAAAAGCCTGCAGCCCCCAGTTTGTGTGGGGCTATGCAAGCGGTTCCCAAAGAGCTTTAGAACAAGGCATAGTTTTCCCTGCTGGCTCTTTGAGCGTGGGACCAATCTCCAGAGATATGGCCATTTTTGTGCCTGGCGCGGCGGCAAGTGGGAAAGCGTGCTTTTGAGGCTGAGGGAGAGCAGGAAAGCCTGCAGCCCCCAGGTGTGTGGGGCTACGCAAGCGGTTCCCAAAGAGCTTTAGAACAAGGCATAGTTTTCCCTGCTGGCTCTTTGGGCGTGGGACCAAACTCCAGACATATGGCCATTTTTGTGCCTGGCGTGGCGCCATGTGGGAAAGGGTGGTTTTGAGGCTGAAGGCAGCAGGAAAGCCTGCAGCCCCCAGGTGTGTGGGGCTACGCAAGCGGTTCCCAAAGAGCTTTAGAACAAGGCATATTTTTCCCTGCTGGCTCTTTGGGCGTGGGACCATTCTCCAGACATATGGCCATTTTTGTGCCTGGCGGAGCGCCAAGTGGGAAAGGGTGGTTTTGAGTCTGAAGGCAGCAGGAAAGCCTGCAGCCCCCAGGTGTGTGGGGCTACGCAAGCGGTTCCCAAAGAGCTTTAGAACAAGGCATAGTTTTCCCTGCTGGCTCTTTGAGCGTGGGACCAATCTCCAGACATATGGCCATTTTTGTGCCTGGCGCGGCGGCAAGTGGGAAAGCGTGCTTTTGAGGCTGAAGGCAGCAGGAAAGCCTGCAGCCCCCAGGTGTGTGGGGCTACGCAAGCGGTTCCCAAAGAGCTTTAGAACAAGGCATAGTTTTCCCTGCTGGCTCTTTGGGCGTGGGACCAGTCTCCAGACATATGGCCATTTTTGGGCCTGGCGTGAAGCCATGTGGAAAAGAGTGCTTTTGAGGCTGAAGAGAGCAGGAAAGCCTGCAGCCCCCAGGTCTGTGGGGCTACGCAAGCGGTTCCCAAAGAGCTTTAGAACAAGGCATAGTTTTCCCTGCTGGCTCTTTGGGCATGGGACCAGTCTCCAGACATATGGCCATTTTTGGGCCTGGCGCGGGGCCAAGTGGGAAAGGGTGGTTTTGAGGCTGAAGGCACCAGGAAAGCCTGCAGCCCCCACATGTGTGGGGCTACGCAAGCGGTTCCCAAAGAGCTTTAGAACAAGGCATAGTTTTCCCTGCTGGCTCTTTGGGCGTGGAACCAATCTCCAGATATATGGCCATTTTTGTGCCTGGCACGGCGCCATGTGCGAAAGGGTTGTTTTGAGGCTGAAGAGAGCAGGAAAGCCTGCAGCCCCCAGGTCTGTGGGGCTACGCAAGCGGTTCTCAAAGAGCTTTAGAACAAGGCATAGTTTTCCCTGCTGGCTCTTTGGGCGTGGGACCAATCTTCAGACATATGGCCATTTTTGGGCCTGGCGGGGCGCCAATTGCGAAAGGTTTCTTTTGAGGCTGAAGGCAGCAGGAAAGCCTGCAGCCCGCAGGTGTGTGGGGCTACGCAAGTGGTTCCCAAAGAGCTTTAGAACAAGGCATAGTTTTCCCTGCTGGCTCTTTGGGCGTGGGACCAACCTCCAGACATATGGCCATTTTTGGGCCTGGCGTAACGCCATGTGGAAAAGGGTGTGCTTTTGAGGTTGAAGTCAGCAGGAAAGCCTGCAGCCCCCAGGTCTGTGGGGCTATGCAAGCGGTTCCCAAAGAGCTTTAGAACAAGGCATAGTTTTCCCTGCTGGCTCTTTGGGCATGGGACCAACCTCCAGACATATGGCCATTTTTGGGCCTGGCGCAGCGCCAAGTGGGAAAGTGTTGTTTTGAGGTTGAAGGGAGCAGGAAAGCCTGCAGCCCCCAGGTGTGTGGGGCTACGCAAGAGGTTCCCAAAGAGCTTTAGAACAAGGCATAGTTTTCCCTGCTGGCTCTTTGGGCGTGGGACCAACCTCCAGACATATGGCCATTTTTCTGCCTGTCGTGACGCCATGTGGAAAAGGGTGCTTTTGAGGTTGAAGGCGGCAGGAAAGCCTGCAGCCCTCAGGTGTGTGGGGCTACACAAGCGGTGCCCAAAGAGCTTTAGAACAAGGCATAGTTTTCCCTGCTGGCTCTTTGGGCGTGGGACCAGTCTCCAGACATATGGCCATTTTTGGGCCTGGCTTGGCGCCAAGTGGGAAATGGTGGTTTTGAGGCTGAAGGCAGCAGGAAATCCTGCAGCCCCCAGGTGTGTGGGGCTACGCAAGCGGTTCCCAAAGAGCTTTAGAACAAGGCATAGTTTTCCCTGCTGGCTCTTTGGGCGTGGGACCAACCTCCAGACATATGGCCATTTTTGTGCCTGGTGCAGCGCCAAGTGGGAAAGGGTGGTTTTGAGGCTGAAAGCGCGAGAAAAGCCTGCAGCCCCCAGTTTGTGTGGGGCTATGCAAGCGGTTCCCAAAGAGCTTTAGAACAAGGCATAGTTTTCCCTGCTGGCTCTTTGAGCGTGGGACCAACCTCCAGACATATGGCCATTTTTGTGCCTGGCGCGGCGGCAAGTGGGAAAGCGTGCTTTTGAGGCTGAGGGAGAGCAGGAAAGCCTGCAGCCCCCAGGTGTGTGGGGCTACGCAAGCGGTTCCCAAAGAGCTTTAGAACAAGGCATAGTTTTCCCTGCTGGCTCTTTGGGCGTGGGACCAGTCTCCTGACATATGGCCATTTTTGGGCCTGGCGCGGGGCCAAGTGGGAAAGGGTGGTTTTGAGGCTGAAGGCAGCAGGAAAGCCTGCAGCCCCCAGGTGTGTGGGGCTACGCAAGCGGTTCCCAAAGAGCTTTAGAACAAGGCATAATTTTCCCTGATGGCTCTTTGGGCGTGGGACCAACCTCCAGACATATGGCCATTTTTCTGCCTGTCGTGACGCCATGTGGAAAAGGGTGCTTTTGAGGTTGAAGGCGGCAGGAAAGCCTGCAGCCCCCAGGTCTGTGGGGCTACGCAAGCGGTTCCCAAAGAGCTTTAGAACAAGGCATAGTTTTCCCTGCTGGCTCTTTGGGCGTGGGACCAGTCTCCAGACATATGGCCATTTTTGGGCCTGGCTTGGCGCCAAGTGGGAAATGGTGGTTTTGAGGCTGAAGGCAGCAGGAAAGCCTGCAGCCCCCAGGTCTGTGGGGCTACGCAAGAGGTTCCCAAAGAGCTTTAGAACAAGGCATAGTTTTCCCTGCTGGCTCTTTAGGCGTGGGACCAACCTCCAGACATATGGCCATTTTTGGGCCTGGCGTGGCGCCATGTGGGAAACGGTGATTTTGAGGTTGAAAGCGCGAGAAAAGCCTTCAGCCCCCAGTTTGTGTGGGGCTACGCAAGCGGTTCCCAAAGAGCTTTAGAACAAGGCATAGTTTTCCCTGCTGGCTCTTTGGGCGTGGGACCATTCTCCAGACATATGGCCATTTTTGTGCCTGGCGGAGCGCCAAGTGGGAAAGGGTGGTTTTGAGTCTGAAGGCAGCAGGAAAGCCTGCAGCCCCCAGGTGTGTGGGGCTACGCAAGCGGTTCCCAAAGAGCTTTAGAACAAGGCATAGTTTTCCCTGCTGGCTCTTTGGGCATGGGACCAGTCTCCAGACATATGGCCATTTTTGGGCCTGGCGCGGGGCCAAGTGGGAAAGGGTGGTTTTGAGGCTGAAGGCACCAGGAAAGCCTGCAGCCCCCAGGTCTGTGGGGCTACGCAAGCGGTTCCCAAAGAGCTTTAGAACAAGGCATAGTTTTCCCTGCTGGCTCTTTGGGCGTGGGACCAACCTCCAGACATATGGCCATTTTTGTGCCTGGCGCAGCGCCAAGTGGGAAAGGGTGGTTTTGAGGCTGAAAGCGCGAGAAAAGCCTGCAGCCCCCAGTTTGTGTGGGGCTATGCAAGCGGTTCCCAAAGAGCTTTAGAACAAGGCATAGTTTTCCCTGCTGGCTCTTTGAGCGTGGGACCAATCTCCAGAGATATGGCCATTTTTGTGCCTGGCGCGGCGGCAAGTGGGAAAGCGTGCTTTTGAGGCTGAGGGAGAGCAGGAAAGCCTGCAGCCCCCAGGTGTGTGGGGCTACGCAAGCGGTTCCCAAAGAGCTTTAGAACAAGGCATAGTTTTCCCTGCTGGCTCTTTGGGCGTGGGACCAGTCTCCTGACATATGGCCATTTTTGGGCCTGGCGCGGGGCCAAGTGGGAAAGGGTGGTTTTGAGGCTGAAGGCAGCAGGAAAGCCTGCAGCCCCCAGGTGTGTGGGGCTACGCAAGCGGTTCCCAAAGAGCTTTAGAACAAGGCATAGTTTTCCCTGCTGGCTCTTTGGGAAAGGGACAAGTCTCCAGAAATATGGCCATTTTTGTGCCTGGCACGATGCGAAGTGGGAAAGGGTGGTTTTGAGTCTGAAGGCAGCAGGAAAGCCTGCAGCCCCCAGGTGTGTGGGGCTACGCAAGCGGTTCCCAAAGAGCTTTAGAACAAGGCATAGTTTTCCCTGCTGGCTCTTTGGGCGTGGGACCAGTCTCCAGACATATGGCCATTTTTGGGCATGGCGCGGGGCCAAGTTGGAAAGGGTGGTTTTGAGGCTGAAGGCACCAGGAAATCCTGCAGCCCCCACGTGTGTGGGGCTACGCAAGCGGTTCCCAAAGAGCTTTAGAACAAGGCATAGTTTTCCCTGCTGGCTCTTTGGGCGTGGAACCAATCTCCAGATATATGGCCATTTTTGTGCCTGGCACGGCGCCATGTGCGAAAGGGTTGTTTTGAGGCTGAAGGCAGCAGGAAAGCCTGCAGCCCCCAGGTGTGTGGGGCTACGCAAGCGGTTCCCAAAGAGCTTTAGAACAAGGCATAGTTTTCCCTGCTGGCTCTTTGGGCGTGGGACCAATCTTCAGACATATGGCCATTTTTGGGCCTGGTGGGGCGCCAATTGCGAAAGGTTTCTTTTGAGGCTGAAGGCAGCAGGAAAGCCTGCAGCCCCCAGGTGTGTGGGGCTACGCAAGCGGTTCTCAAAGAGCTTTAGAACAAGGCATAGTTTTCCCTGCTGGCTCTTTGGGCGTGGGACCAATCTTCAGACATATGGCCATTTTTGTGCCTGGCGTGACGCCATGTGGAAAAGGGTGCTTTTGAGGTTGAAGGCGGCAGGAAAGCCTGCAGCCCCCAGGTGTGTGGGGCTACGCAAGCGGTTCCCAAAGAGCTTTAGAACAAGGCATAGTTTTCCCTGCTGGCTCTTTGGGCGTGGGACCAAAATCCAGACATATGGCCATTTTTGTGCCTGGCGTGGCGCCATGTGGGAAAGGGTGGTTTTGAGGCTGAAGGCAGCAGGAAAGCCTGCAGCCCCCAGGTGTGTGGGGCTACGCAAGCGGTTCCCAAAGAGCTTTAGAACAAGGCATATTTTTCCCTGCTGGCTCTTTGGGCGTGGGACCATTCTCCAGACATATGGCCATTTTTGTGCCTGGCGGAGCGCCAAGTGGGAAAGGGTGGTTTTGAGTCTGAAGGCAGCAGGAAAGCCTGCAGCCCCCAGGTGTGTGGGGCTAGGCAAGCGGTTCCCAAAGAGCTTTAGAACAAGGCATAGTTTTCCCTGCTGGCTCTTTGAGCGTGGGACCAATCTCCAGACATATGGCCATTTTTGTGCCTGGCGTGACGCCATGTGGAAAAGGGTGCTTTTGAGGTTGAAGGCAGCAGGAAAGCCTGCAGCCCCCAGGTGTGTGGGGCTACGCAAGCGGTTCCCAAAGAGCTTTAGAACAAGGCATAGTTTTCCCTGCTGGCTCTTTGGGCGTGGGACCAGTCTCCAGACATATGGCCATTTTTGGGCCTGGCGTGAAGCCATGTGGAAAAGGGTGCTTTTGAGGTTGAAGAGAGCAGGAAAGCCTGCAGCCCCCAGGTGTGTGGGGCTACGCAAGCGGTTCCCAAAGAGCTTTAGAACAAGGCATAGTTTTCCCTGCTGGCTCTTTGGGCATGGGACCAGTCTCCAGACATATGGCCATTTTTGGGCCTGGCGCGGGGCCAAGTGGGAAAGGGTGGTTTTGAGGCTGAAGGCACCAGGAAAGCCTGCAGCCCCCACATGTGTGGGGCTACGCAAGCGGTTCCCAAAGAGCTTTAGAACAAGGCATAGTTTTCCCTGCTGGCTCTTTGGGCGTGGAACCAATCTCCAGATATATGGCCATTTTTGTGCCTGGCACGGCGCCATGTGCGAAAGGGTTGTTTTGAGGCTGAAGGCAGCAGGAAAGCCTGCAGCCCCCAGGTCTGTGGGGCTACGCAAGCGGTTCTCAAAGAGCTTTAGAACAAGGCATAGTTTTCCCTGCTGGCTCTTTGGGCGTGGGACCAATCTTCAGACATATGGCCATTTTTGGGCCTGGCGGGGCGCCAATTGCGAAAGGTTTCTTTTGAGGCTGAAGGCAGCAGGAAAGCCTGCAGCCCGCAGGTCTTTGGGGCTACGCAAGTGGTTCCCAAAGAGCTTTAGAACAAGGCATAGTTTTCCCTGCTGGCTCTTTGGGCGTGGGACCAACCTCCAGACATATGGCCATTTTTGGGCCTGGCGTAACGCCATGTGGAAAAGGGTGTGCTTTTGAGGTTGAAGTCAGCAGGAAAGCCTGCAGCCCCCAGGTCTGTGGGGCTATGCAAGCGGTTCCCAAAGAGCTTTAGAACAAGGCATAGTTTTCCCTGCTGGCTCTTTGGGCATGGGACCAACCTCCAGACATATGGCCATTTTTGGGCCTGGCTTGGCGCCAAGTGGGAAATGGTGGTTTTGAGGCTGAAGGCAGCAGGAAAGCCTGCAGCCCCCAGGTGTGTGGGGCTACGCAAGAGGTTCCCAAAGAGCTTTAGAACAAGGCATAGTTTTCCCTGCTGGCTCTTTGGGCGTGGGACCAACCTCCAGACATATGGCCATTTTTGTGCCTGGTGCAGCGCCAAGTGGGAAAGGGTGGTTTTGAGGCTGAAAGCGCGAGAAAAGCCTGCAGCCCCCAGTTTGTGTGGGGCTATGCAAGCGGTTCCCAAAGAGCTTTAGAACAAGGCATAGTTTTCCCTGCTGGCTCTTTGAGAGTGGGACCAATCTCCAGAGATATGGCCATTTTTGTGCCTGGCGCGGCGGCAAGTGGGAAAGCGTGCTTTTGAGGCTGAGGGAGAGCAGGAAAGCCTGCAGCCCCCAGGTGTGTGGGGCTACGCAAGCGGTTCCCAAAGAGCTTTAGAACAAGGCATAGTTTTCCCTGCTGGCTCTTTGGGCGTGGGACCAAACTCCAGACATATGGCCATTTTTGTGCCTGGCGTGGCGCCATGTGGGAAAGGGTGGTTTTGAGGCTGAAGGCAGCAGGAAAGCCTGCAGCCCCCAGGTCTGTGGGGCTACGCAAGCGGTTCCCAAAGAGCTTTAGAACAAGGCATATTTTTCCCTGCTGGCTCTTTGGGCGTGGGACCATTCTCCAGACATATGGCCATTTTTGTGCCTGGCGGAGCGCCAAGTGGGAAAGGGTGGTTTTGAGTCTGAAGGCAGCAGGAAAGCCTGCAGCCCCCAGGTGTGTGGGGCTACGCAAGCGGTTCCCAAAGAGCTTTAGAACAAGGCATAGTTTTCCCTGCTGGCTCTTTGAGCGTGGGACCAATCTCCAGACATATGGCCATTTTTGTGCCTGGCGCGGCGGCAAGTGGGAAAGCGTGCTTTTGAGGCTGAAGGCAGCAGGAAAGCCTGCAGCCCCCAGGTGTGTGGGGCTACGCAAGCGGTTCCCAAAGAGCTTTAGAACAAGGCATAGTTTTCCCTGCTGGCTCTTTGGGCGTGGGACCAGTCTCCAGACATATGGCCATTTTTGGGCCTGGCGTGAAGCCATGTGGAAAAGGGTGCTTTTGAGGCTGAAGAGAGCAGGAAAGCCTGCAGCCCCCAGGTGTGTGGGGCTACGCAAGCGGTTCCCAAAGAGCTTTAGAACAAGGCATAGTTTTCCCTGCTGGCTCTTTGGGCATGGGACCAGTCTCCAGACATATGGCCATTTTTGGGCCTGGCGCGGGGCCAAGTGGGAAAGGGTGGTTTTGAGGCTGAAGGCACCAGGAAAGCCTGCAGCCCCCACATGTGTGGGGCTACGCAAGCGGTTCCCAAAGAGCTTTAGAACAAGGCATAGTTTTCCCTGCTGGCTCTTTGGGCGTGGAACCAATCTCCAGATATATGGCCATTTTTGTGCCTGGCACGGCGCCATGTGCGAAAGGGTTGTTTTGAGGCTGAAGAGAGCAGGAAAGCCTGCAGCCCCCAGGTCTGTGGGGCTACGCAAGCGGTTCTCAAAGAGCTTTAGAACAAGGCATAGTTTTCCCTGCTGGCTCTTTGGGCGTGGGACCAATCTTCAGACATATGGCCATTTTTGGGCCTGGCGGGGCGCCAATTGCGAAAGGTTTCTTTTGAGGCTGAAGGCAGCAGGAAAGCCTGCAGCCCGCAGGTGTGTGGGGCTACGCAAGTGGTTCCCAAAGAGCTTTAGAACAAGGCATAGTTTTCCCTGCTGGCTCTTTGGGCGTGGGACCAACCTCCAGACATATGGCCATTTTTGGGCCTGGCGTAACGCCATGTGGAAAAGGGTGTGCTTTTGAGGTTGAAGTCAGCAGGAAAGCCTGCAGCCCCCAGGTCTGTGGGGCTATGCAAGCGGTTCCCAAAGAGCTTTAGAACAAGGCATAGTTTTCCCTGCTGGCTCTTTGGGCATGGGACCAACCTCCAGACATATGGCCATTTTTGGGCCTGGCGCAGCGCCAAGTGGGAAAGTGTTGTTTTGAGGTTGAAGGGAGCAGGAAAGCCTGCAGCCCCCAGGTGTGTGGGGCTACGCAAGAGGTTCCCAAAGAGCTTTAGAACAAGGCATAGTTTTCCCTGCTGGCTCTTTGGGCGTGGGACCAACCTCCAGACATATGGCCATTTTTCTGCCTGTCGTGACGCCATGTGGAAAAGGGTGCTTTTGAGGTTGAAGGCGGCAGGAAAGCCTGCAGCCCTCAGGTGTGTGGGGCTACACAAGCGGTGCCCGAAGAGCTTTACAACAAGGCATAGTTTTCCCTGCTGGCTCTTTGGGCGTGGGACCAGTCTCCAGACATATGGCCATTTTTGGGCCTGGCTTGGCGCCAAGTGGGAAATGGTGGTTTTGAGGCTGAAGGCAGCAGGAAAGCCTGCAGCCCCCAGGTGTGTGGGGCTACGCAAGCGGTTCCCAAAGAGCTTTAGAACAAGGCATAGTTTTCCCTGCTGGCTCTTTGGGCGTGGGACCAACCTCCAGACATATGGCCATTTTTGTGCCTGGTGCAGCGCCAAGTGGGAAAGGGTGGTTTTGAGGCTGAAAGCGCGAGAAAAGCCTGCAGCCCCCAGTTTGTGTGGGGCTATGCAAGCGGTTCCCAAAGAGCTTTAGAACAAGGCATAGTTTTCCCTGCTGGCTCTTTGAGCGTGGGACCAATCTCCACAGATATGGCCATTTTTGTGCCTGGCGCGGCGGCAAGTGGGAAAGCGTGCTTTTGAGGCTGAGGGAGAGCAGGAAAGCCTGCAGCCCCCAGGTGTGTGGGGCTACGCAAGCGGTTCCCAAAGAGCTTTAGAACAAGGCATAGTTTTCCCTGCTGGCTCTTTGGGCGTGGGACCAGTCTCCTGACATATGGCCATTTTTGGGCCTGGCGCGGGGCCAAGTGGGAAAGGGTGGTTTTGAGGCTGAAGGCAGCAGGAAAGCCTGCAGCCCCCAGGTGTGTGGGGCTACGCAAGCGGTTCCCAAAGAGCTTTAGAACAAGGCATAGTTTTCCCTGCTGGCTCTTTGGGCGTGGGACCAGTCTCCAGCCATATGGCCATTTTTGGGCCTGGCGCGGCGCCAAGTGGGAAAGGGTGGTTTTGAGGCTGAAGGCAGCAGGAAAGCCTGCAGCCCCCAGGTGTGTGGGGCTACGCAAGCGGTTCCAAAAGAGCTTTAGAACAAGGCATAGTTTTCCCTGCTGGCTCTTTGGGCGTGGGACCAGTCTCCAGACATATGGCCATTTATGTGCCTGGTGCGATGCCAAGTAGGAAAGGGTGGTTTTGAGGCTGAAGGCAGCAGGAAAGCCTGCAGCCCCCCAGCCTCAAAACCACCATTTCCCACTTCGCGCCAAGCCAGGCCCAAAAATGGCCATATATCTGGAGACTGGTCCCACGCCCAAAGAGCCAGCAGGGAAAACTATGCCTTGTTCTAAAGCTCTTTGGGAACCGCTTGCGTAGCTCCACACACCTGGGGGCTGCAGGCTTTCCTGCTGCCTTCAGCCTCAAAACCACCCTTTCCCACTTGGCGCCACGCCAGGCCCAAAAATGGCCATATGTCTGGAGACTGGTCCCACGCCCAAAGAGCCAGCAGGGAAAACTATGTCTTGTTCTAAAGCTCTTTGGGAACCGCTTGCGTAGCCCCACACACCTGGGGGCTGCAGGCTTTCCTGCTGCCTTCAACCTCAAAAGCACCCTTTTCCACTTGGCGTCACGCCAGGCACAAAAATGGCCATATGTCTGGAGGTTGGTCCCACGCCCAAAGAGCCAGCAGGGAAAACTATGCCTTGTTCTAAAGCTCTTTGGGAACCGCTTGCGTAGCCCCACACACCTGGGGGCTGCAGGCTTTCCTGCTCTCTTCAGCCTCAAAACGACCCTTTCCCACATGGCGCCACGCCAGGCCCAAAAATGGCCATATGTCTGGAGGTTGGTCCCACGCCTAAAGAGCCAGCAGGGAAAACTATGCCTTGTTCTAAAGCTCTTTGGGAACCGCTTGCGTGGCCCCACAGACCTGGGGGCTGCAGGCTTTCCTGCTGCCTTCAGCCTCAAAACCACCATTTCCCACTTGGCGCCAAGCCAGGCCCAAAAATGGCCATATGTCTGGAGACTGGTCCCACGCCCAAAGAGCCAGCAGGGAAAACTATGCCTTGTTCTAAAGCTCTTTGGGCACCGCTTGCGTAGCCCCACACACCTGGGGGCTGCAGGCTTTCCTGCCGCCTTCAACCTCAAAAGCACCCTTTTCCACATGGCGTCACGGCAGGCAGAAAAATGGCCATATGTCTGGAGGTTGGTCCCACGCCCAAAGAGCCAGCAGGGAAAACTATGCCTTGTTCTAAAGCTCTTTGGGAACCGCTTGCGTAGCCCCACACACCTGGGGGCTGCAGGCTTTCCTGCTCTCTTCAGCCTCAAACGAAACCTTTTGCAATTGGCGCCGTGCCAGGCCCAAAAATGGCCATATGTCTGAACATTGGTCCCACGCCCAAAGAGCCAGCAGGGAAAACTATGCCTTGTTCTAAAGCGCTTTGGGAACCGCTTGCGTAGCCCCACACACCTGGGGGCTGCAGGCTTTCCTGCTGACTTCAACCTCAAAACAACACTTTCCCACTTGGCGCTGCGCCAGGCCCAAAAATGGCCATATGTCTGGAGGTTGGTGCCATGCCCAAAGAGCCAGCAGGGAAAACTATGCCTTGTTCTAAAGCTCTTTGAGAACCGCTTGCGTAGCCCCACACACGTGGGGGCTGCAGGATTTCCTGGTGCCTTCAACCTCAAAAGCACACCCTTTTCCACATGGCGTTACGCCAGGCACAAAAATGGCCATATGTCTGGAGGTTGGTCCCACGCCCAAAGAGCCAGCAGGGAAAACTATGCCTTGTTCTAAAGCTCTTTGGGAACCGCTTGCGTAGCCCCACACACCTGCGGGCTGCAGGCTTTCCTGCTGCCTTCAGCCTCAAAAGAAACCTTTCGCAATTGGCGCCCCGCCAGGCCCAAAAATGGCCATATGTCTGAAGATTGGTCCCACGCCCAAAGAGCCAGCAGGGAAAACTATGCCTTGTTCTAAAGCTCTTTGGGAACGGCTTGCGTAGCCCCACACACCTGGGGGCTGCAGGCTTTCCTGCTGCCTTCAGCCTCAAAACAACCCTTTCGCACATGGTGCCGTGCCAGGCACAAAAATGGCCATATATCTGGAGATTGGTTCCACGCCCAAAGAGCCAGCAGGGAAAACTATGCCTTGTTCTAAAGCTCTTTGGGAACCGCTTGCGTAGCCCCACACACGTGGGGGCTGCAGGATTTCCTGGTGCCTTCAGACTCAAAACCACCCTTTCCAACTTGGCCCCGCGCCAGGCCCAAAAATGGCCATATGTCTGGAGACTGGTCCCACGCCCAAAGAGCCAGCAGGGAAAACTATGCCTTGTTCTAAAGCTCTTTGGGAACCGCTTGCGTAGCCCCACACACCTGGGGGCTGCAGGCTTTCCTGCTGCCTTCAGACTCAAAACCACCCTTTCCCACTTCGCATCGTGCCAGGCACAAAAATGGCCATATTTCTGGAGACTTGTCCCTTTCCCAAAGAGCCAGCAGGGAAAACTATGCCTTGTTCTAAAGCTCTTTGGGAACCGCTTGCGTAGCCCCACACACCTGGGGGCTGCAGGCTTTCCTGCTGCCTTCAGCCTCAAAACCACCCTTTCCCACTTGGCCCCGCGCCAGGCCCAAAAATGGCCATATGTCAGGAGACTGGTCCCACGCCCAAAGAGCCAGCAGGGAAAACTATGCCTTGTTCTAAAGCTCTTTGGGAACCGCTTGCGTAGCCCCACACACCTGGGGGCTGCAGGCTTTCCTGCTCTCTTCAGCCTCAAAAGCACGCTTTCCCACTTGCCGCCGCGCCAGGCACAAAAATGGCCATATGTCTGGAGATTGGTCCCACGCTCAAAGAGCCAGCAGGGAAAACTATGCCTTGTTCTAAAGCTCTTTGGGAACCGCTTGCGTAGCCCCACACACCTGGGGGCTGCAGGCTTTCCTGCTGCCTTCAGACTCAAAACCACCCTTTCCCACATGGCGCCACGCCAGGCACAAAAATGGCCATATGTCTGGAGTTTGGTCCCACGCCCAAAGAGCCAGCAGGGAAAACTATGCCTTGTTCTAAAGCTCTTTGGGAACCGCTTGCGTAGCCCCACAGACCTGGGGGCTGCAGGCTTTCCTGCTGCCTTCAACCTCAAAAGCACCCTTTTCCACATGGCGTCACGCCAGGCACAAAAATGGCCATATGTCTGGAGTTTGGTCCCACGCCCAAAGAGCCAGCAGGGAAAACTATGCCTTGTTCTAAAGCTCTTTGGGAACCGCTTGCGTAGCCCCACACACCTGGGGGCTGCAGGCTTTCCTGCTCTCTTCAGCCTCAAAACCACCCTTTCCCACATGGCGCTCCGCCAGGCACAAAAATGGCCATATGTCTGGAGACTGGTCCCACGCCCAAAGAGCCAGCAGGGAAAACTATGCCTTGTTCTAAAGCTCTTTGGGAACCGCTTGCGTAGCCCCACACACCTGGGGGCTGCAGGCTTTCCTGCTGCCTTCAGCCTCAAAACCACCCTTTCCCACTTGGCCCCGCGCCAGGCCCAAAAATGGCCATATGTCAGGAGACTGGTCCCATGCCCAAAGAGCCAGCACGGAAAACTATGCCTTGTTCTAAAGCTCTTTGGGAACCGCTTGCGTAGCCCCACACACCTGGGGGCTGCAGGCTTTCCTGCTGCCTTCAGCCTCAAAACCACCCTTTCCCACTTGGCGCCGCGCCAGGCCCAAAAATGGCCATATGTCTGGAGGCTGGTCCCACGCCCGAAGAGCCAGCAGGGAAAACTATGCCTTGTTCTAAAGCTCTTTGGGAACCGCTTGCGTAGCCCCACATACCTGGGAGCTGCAGGATTTCCGGCTCTCTTCAGCCTCAAAAGCACGCTTTCCCACTTGGCGCCGCGCCAGGCCCAAATTGGCCATATATCTGGAGACTGGTCCCTTTCCCAAACAGCCAGCAGGGAAAACTATGCCTTGTTCTAAAGCTCTTTGGGAACCGCTTGCGTAGCCCCACACACGTGGGGGCTGCAGGCTTTCCTGGTGCCTTCAGCCTCAAAACCACCCTTTCCCACTTGGCCCCGCGCCAGGCCCAAAAATGGCCATATGTCTGGAGACTGGTCCCACGCCCAAAGAGCCAGCAGGGAAAACTATGCCTTGTTCTAAAGCTCTTTGGGAACCGCTTGCGTAGCCCCACACACCTGGGGGCTGCAGGCTTTCCTGCTGCCTTCAGCCACAAAACCACCCTTTCCCACATGGCACTCCGCCAGGCACAAAAATGGCCATATGTCTGGAGACTGGTCCCACGCCCAAAGAGCCAGCAGGGAAAACTATGCCTTGTTCTAAAGCTCTTTGGGAACCACTTGCGTAGCCCCACACACCTGGGGGCTGAAGGCTTTCCTGCTGCCTTCAGCCTCAAAAGAAACTTTTCGCAATTGGCGCCGCGCCAGGCACAAAAATGGCCATATGTCTGGAGGTTGGTCCCATTCCCAAAGAGCCAGCAGGGAAAACTATGCCTTGTTCTAAAGCTCTTTGGGAACCGCTTGCGTAGCCCCACACACCTGGGGGCTGCAGGCTTTCATGCTGCCTTCAGCCTCAAAAGCACCCTTTCCCACTTGGCGCTGCGCCAGGCCCAAAAATGGCCATATGTCTGGAGACTGGTCCCACGCCCAAAGAGCCAGCAGGGAAAACTATGCCTTGTTCTAAAGCTCTTTGGGAACCGCTTGCGTAGCCCCACACACCTGGGGGCTGCAGGCTTTCCTGCTGCCTTCAGCCTCAAAACCACCCTTTCCCACTTAGCATCGCGCCAGACCCAAAAATGGCCATATGTCAGGAGACTGGTCCCACGCCCAAAGAGCCAGCAGGGAAAACTATGCCTTGTTCTAAAGCTCTTTGGGAACCGCTTGCGTAGCTCCACACACCTGGGGGCTGCAGGCTTTCCTGCTGCCTTCAGCCTCAAAACCACCCTTTCCCACTTGGTGCCTCTCCAGGCCCAAATTGGCCATATATCTGGAGACTGGTCCCTTTCCCAAACAGCCAGCAGGGAAAACTATGCCTTGTTCTAAAGCTCTTTGGGAACCGCTTGCGTAGCCCCACACACGTGGGGGCTGCAGGCTTTCCTGGTGCCTTCAGCCTCAAAACCACCCTTTCCCACTTGGCCCCGCGCCAGGCCCAAAAATGGCCATATGTCTGGAGACTGGTCCCACGCCCAAAGAGCCAGCAGGGAAAACTATGCCTTGTTCTAAAGCTCTTTGGGAACCGCTTGCGTAGCCCCACACACCTGGGGGCTGCAGGCTTTCCTGCTGCCTTCAGCCTCAAAACCACCCTTTCCCACATGGCACTCCGCCAGGCACAAAAATGGCCATATGTCTGGAGACTGGTCCCACGCCCAAAGAGCCAGCAGGGAAAACTATGCCTTGTTCTAAAGCTCTTTGGGAACCACTTGCGTAGCCCCACACACCTGGGGGCGGAAGGCTTTCCTGCTGCCTTCAGCCTCAAAAGAAACTTTTCGCAATTGGCGCCGCGCCAGGCACAAAAATGGCCATATGTCTGGAGGTTGGTCCCATTCCCAAAGAGCCAGCAGGGAAAACTATGCCTTGTTCTAAAGCTCTTTGGGAACCGCTTGCGTAGCCCCACACACCTGGGGGCTGCAGGCTTTCCTGCTGCCTTCAGCCTCAAAAGCACCCTTTCCCACTTGGCGCTGCGCCAGGCCCAAAAATGGCCATATGTCTGGAGACTGGTCCCACGCCCAAAGAGCCAGCAGGGAAAACTATGCCTTGTTCTAAAGCTCTTTGGGAACCGCTTGCGTAGCCCCACACACCTGGGGGCTGCAGGCTTTCCTGCTGCCTTCAGCCTCAAAACCACCCTTTCCCACTTAGCATCGCGCCAGACCCAAAAATGGCCATATGTCAGGAGACTGGTCCCACGCCCAAAGAGCCAGCAGGGAAAACTATGCCTTGTTCTAAAGCTCTTTGGGAACCACTTGCGTAGCCCCACACACCTGGGGGCTGCAGGCTTTCCTGCTGCCTTCAGCCTCAAAACCACCCTTTTCCACATGGCGCCACGCCAGGCACAAAAATGGCCATATGTCTGGAGACTGGTCCCACGCCCAGAGAGCCAGCAGGGAAAACTATGCCTTGTTCTAAAGCTCTTTGGGAACCGCTTGCGGAGCCCCACAGACCTGGGGGCTGCAGGCTTTCCTGCTGCCTTCAGCCTCAAAACCACCCTTTCCCACATGGCGCCGTGCCAGGCAAAAAAATGGCCATATGTCTGGAGATTGGTTCCACGCCCAAAGAGCCAGCAGGGAAAACTATGCCTTGTTCTAAAGCTCTTTGGGAACCGCTTGCGTAGCCCCACACACGTGGGGGCTGCAGGCTTTCCTGCTGACTTCAGCCTCAAAACCACCATTTCCCACTTGGTGCCTCTCCAGGCCCAAAATGGCCATATGTCTGGAGACTGGTCCCACGCCCAAAGAGCCAGCAGGGAAAACTATGCCTTGTTCTAAAGCTCTTTGGGAACCGCTTGCGTAGCCCCACACACCTGGGGGCTGCAGGCTTTCCTGCTGCCTTCAGACTCAAAACCACCCTTTCGCACATGGCGCCGTGCCAGGCACAAAAATGGCCATATATCTGGAGATTGGTTCCACGCCCAAAGAGCCAGCAGGGAAAACTATGCCTTGTTCTAAAGCTCTTTGGGAACCGCTTGCGTAGCCCCACACACGTGGGGGCTGCAGGATTTCCTGGTGCCTTCAGCCTCAAAACCACCCTTTCCAACTTGGCCCCGCGCCAGGCCCAAAAATGGCCATATGTCTGGAGACTGGTCCCACGCCCAAAGAGCCAGCAGGGAAAACTATGCCTTGTTCTAAAGCTCTTTGGGAACCGCTTGCGTAGCCCCACACACCTGGGGGCTGCAGGCTTTCCTGCTGCCTTCAGACTCAAAACCACCCTTTCCCACTTCGCATCGTGCCAGGCACAAAAATGGCCATATTTCTGGAGACTTGTCCCTTTCCCAAAGAGCCAGCACGGAAAACTATGCCTTGTTCTAAAGCTCTTTGGGAACCGCTTGCGTAGCCCCACACACCTGGGGGCTGCAGGCTTTCCTGCTGCCTTCAGCCTCAAAACCACCCTTTCCCACTTGGCCCCGCGCCAGGCCCAAAAATGGCCATATGTCAGGAGACTGGTCCCACGCCCAAAGAGCCAGCAGGGAAAACTATGCCTTGTTCTAAAGCTCTTTGGGAACCGCTTGCGTAGCCCCACACACCTGGGGGCTGCAGGCTTTCCTGCTCTCTTCAGCCTCAAAAGCACGCTTTCCCACTTGCCGCCGCGCCAGGCACAAAAATGGCCATATGTCTGGAGATTGGTCCCACGCTCAAAGAGCCAGCAGGGAAAACTATGCCTTGTTCTAAAGCTCTTTGGGAACCGCTTGCGTAGCCCCACACACCTGGGGGCTGCAGGCTTTCCTGCTGCCTTCAGACTCAAAACCACCCTTTCCCACATGGCGCCACGCCAGGCACAAAAATGGCCATATGTCTGGAGTTTGGTCCCACGCCCAAAGAGCCAGCAGGGAAAACTATGCCTTGTTCTAAAGCTCTTTGGGAACCGCTTGCGTAGCCCCACAGACCTGGGGGCTGCAGGCTTTCCTGCTGCCTTCAACCTCAAAAGCACCCTTTTCCACATGGCGTCACGCCAGGCACAAAAATGGCCATATGTCTGGAGTTTGGTCCCACGCCCAAAGAGCCAGCAGGGAAAACTATGCCTTGTTCTAAAGCTCTTTGGGAACCGCTTGCGTAGCCCCACACACCTGGGGGCTGCAGGCTTTCCTGCTCTCTTCAGCCTCAAAACCACCCTTTCCCACATGGCGCTCCGCCAGGCACAAAAATGGCCATATGTCTGGAGACTGGTCCCACGCCCAAAGAGCCAGCAGGGAAAACTATGCCTTGTTCTAAAGCTCTTTGGGAACCGCTTGCGTAGCCCCACACACCTGGGGGCTGCAGGCTTTCCTGCTGCCTTCAGCCTCAAAACCACCCTTTCCCACTTGGCCCCGCGCCAGGCCCAAAAATGGCCATATGTCAGGAGACTGGTCCCATGCCCAAAGAGCCAGCACGGAAAACTATGCCTTGTTCTAAAGCTCTTTGGGAACCGCTTGCGTAGCCCCACACACCTGGGGGCTGCAGGCTTTCCTGCTGCCTTCAGCCTCAAAACCACCCTTTCCCACTTGGCGCCGCGCCAGGCCCAAAAATGGCCATATGTCTGGAGGCTGGTCCCACGCCCGAAGAGCCAGCAGGGAAAACTATGCCTTGTTCTAAAGCTCTTTGGGAACCGCTTGCGTAGCCCCACATACCTGGGAGCTGCAGGATTTCCGGCTCTCTTCAGCCTCAAAAGCACGCTTTCCCACTTGGCGCCGCGCCAGGCCCAAATTGGCCATATATCTGGAGACTGGTCCCTTTCCCAAACAGCCAGCAGGGAAAACTATGCCTTGTTCTAAAGCTCTTTGGGAACCGCTTGCGTAGCCCCACACACGTGGGGGCTGCAGGCTTTCCTGGTGCCTTCAGCCTCAAAACCACCCTTTCCCACTTGGCCCCGCGCCAGGCCCAAAAATGGCCATATGTCTGGAGACTGGTCCCACGCCCAAAGAGCCAGCAGGGAAAACTATGCCTTGTTCTAAAGCTCTTTGGGAACCGCTTGCGTAGCCCCACACACCTGGGGGCTGCAGGCTTTCCTGCTGCCTTCAGCCACAAAACCACCCTTTCCCACATGGCACTCCGCCAGGCACAAAAATGGCCATATGTCTGGAGACTGGTCCCACGCCCAAAGAGCCAGCAGGGAAAACTATGCCTTGTTCTAAAGCTCTTTGGGAACCACTTGCGTAGCCCCACACACCTGGGGGCTGCAGGCTTTCCTGCTGCCTTCAGCCTCAAAACCACCCTTTCCCACTTGGTGCCTCTCCAGGCCCAAATTGGCCATATATCTGGAGACTGGTCCCTTTCCCAAACAGCCAGCAGGGAAAACTATGCCTTGTTCTAAAGCTCTTTGGGAACCGCTTGCGTAGCCCCACACACCTGGGGGCTGCAGGCTTTCCTGCTGCCTTCAGCCTCAAAAGCACCCTTTCCCACTTGGCGCTGCGCCAGGCCCAAAAATGGCCATATGTCTGGAGACTGGTCCCACGCCCAAAGAGCCAGCAGGGAAAACTATGCCTTGTTCTAAAGCTCTTTGGGAACCGCTTGCGTAGCCCCACACACCTGGGGGCTGCAGGCTTTCCTGCTGCCTTCAGCCTCAAAACCACCCTTTCCCACTTAGCATCGCGCCAGACCCAAAAATGGCCATATGTCAGGAGACTGGTCCCACGCCCAAAGAGCCAGCAGGGAAAACTATGCCTTGTTCTAAAGCTCTTTGGGAACCACTTGCGTAGCCCCACACACCTGGGGGCTGCAGGCTTTCCTGCTGCCTTCAGCCTCAAAACCACCCTTTTCCACATGGCGCCACGCCAGGCACAAAAATGGCCATATGTCTGGAGACTGGTCCCACGCCCAGAGAGCCAGCAGGGAAAACTATGCCTTGTTCTAAAGCTCTTTGGGAACCGCTTGCGGAGCCCCACAGACCTGGGGGCTGCAGGCTTTCCTGCTGCCTTCAGCCTCAAAACCACCCTTTCCCACATGGCGCCGTGCCAGGCAAAAAAATGGCCATATGTCTGGAGATTGGTTCCACGCCCAAAGAGCCAGCAGGGAAAACTATGCCTTGTTCTAAAGCTCTTTGGGAACCGCTTGCGTAGCCCCACACACGTGGGGGCTGCAGGCTTTCCTGCTGACTTCAGCCTCAAAACCACCATTTCCCACTTGGTGCCTCTCCAGGCCCAAAATGGCCATATGTCTGGAGACTGGTCCCACGCCCAAAGAGCCAGCAGGGAAAACTATGCCTTGTTCTAAAGCTCTTTGGGAACCGCTTGCGTAGCCCCACACACCTGGGGGCTGCAGGCTTTCCTGCTGCCTTCAGCCTCAAAACAACCCTTTCGCACATGGCGCCGTGCCAGGCACAAAAATGGCCATATATCTGGAGATTGGTTCCACGCCCAAAGAGCCAGCAGGGAAAACTATGCCTTGTTCTAAAGCTCTTTGGGAACCGCTTGCGTAGCCCCACACACGTGGGGGCTGCAGGATTTCCTGGTGCCTTCAGCCTCAAAACCACCCTTTCAAACTTGGCCCCGCGCCAGGCCCAAAAATGGCCATATGTCTGGAGACTGGTCCCACGCCCAAAGAGCCAGCAGGGAAAACTATGCCTTGTTCTAAAGCTCTTTGGGAACCGCTTGCGTAGCCCCACACACCTGGGGGCTGCAGGCTTTCCTGCTGCCTTCAGACTCAAAACCACCCTTTCCCACTTCGCATCGTGCCAGGCACAAAAATGGCCATATTTCTGGAGACTTGTCCCTTTCCCAAAGAGCCAGCAGGGAAAACTATGCCTTGTTCTAAAGCTCTTTGGGAACCGCTTGCGTAGCCCCACACACCTGGGGGCTGCAGGCTTTCCTGCTGCCTTCAGCCTCAAAACCACCCTTTCCCACTTGGCCCCGCGCCAGGCCCAAAAATGGCCATATGTCAGGAGACTGGTCCCACGCCCAAAGAGCCAGCAGGGAAAACTATGCCTTGTTCTAAAGCTCTTTGGGAACCGCTTGCGTAGCCCCACACACCTGGGGGCTGCAGGCTTTCCTGCTCTCTTCAGCCTCAAAAGCACGCTTTCCCACTTGCCGCCGCGCCAGGCACAAAAATGGCCATATGTCTGGAGATTGGTCCCACGCTCAAAGAGCCAGCAGGGAAAACTATGCCTTGTTCTAAAGCTCTTTGGGAACCGCTTGCGTAGCCCCACACACCTGGGGGCTGCAGGCTTTCCTGCTGCCTTCAGACTCAAAACCACCCTTTCCCACATGGCGCCACGCCAGGCACAAAAATGGCCATATGTCTGGAGTTTGGTCCCACGCCCAAAGAGCCAGCAGGGAAAACTATGCCTTGTTCTAAAGCTCTTTGGGAACCGCTTGCGTAGCCCCACAGACCTGGGGGCTGCAGGCTTTCCTGCTGCCTTCAACCTCAAAAGCACCCTTTTCCACATGGCGTCACGCCAGGCACAAAAATGGCCATATGTCTGGAGTTTGGTCCCACGCCCAAAGAGCCAGCAGGGAAAACTATGCCTTGTTCTAAAGCTCTTTGGGAACCGCTTGCGTAGCCCCACACACCTGGGGGCTGCAGGCTTTCCTGCTCTCTTCAGCCTCAAAACCACCCTTTCCCACATGGCGCTCCGCCAGGCACAAAAATGGCCATATGTCTGGAGACTGGTCCCACGCCCAAAGAGCCAGCAGGGAAAACTATGCCTTGTTCTAAAGCTCTTTGGGAACCGCTTGCGTAGCCCCACACACCTGGGGGCTGCAGGCTTTCCTGCTGCCTTCAGCCTCAAAACCACCCTTTCCCACTTGGCCCCGCGCCAGGCCCAAAAATGGCCATATGTCAGGAGACTGGTCCCATGCCCAAAGAGCCAGCACGGAAAACTATGCCTTGTTCTAAAGCTCTTTGGGAACCGCTTGCGTAGCCCCACACACCTGGGGGCTGCAGGCTTTCCTGCTGCCTTCAGCCTCAAAACCACCCTTTCCCACTTGGCGCCGCGCCAGGCCCAAAAATGGCCATATGTCTGGAGGCTGGTCCCACGCCCGAAGAGCCAGCAGGGAAAACTATGCCTTGTTCTAAAGCTCTTTGGGAACCGCTTGCGTAGCCCCACACACGTGGGGGCTGCAGGCTTTCCTGCTGACTTCAGCCTCAAAACCACCATTTCCCACTTGGTGCCTCTCCAGGCCCAAAATGGCCATATGTCTGGAGACTGGTCCCACGCCCAAAGAGCCAGCAGGGAAAACTATGCCTTGTTCTAAAGCTCTTTGGGAACCGCTTGCGTAGCCCCACACACCTGGGGGCTGCAGGCTTTCCTGCTGCCTTCAGCCTCAAAACAACCCTTTCGCACATGGCGCCGTGCCAGGCACAAAAATGGCCATATATCTGGAGATTGGTTCCACGCCCAAAGAGCCAGCAGGGAAAACTATGCCTTGTTCTAAAGCTCTTTGGGAACCGCTTGCGTAGCCCCACACACGTGGGGGCTGCAGGATTTCCTGGTGCCTTCAGCCTCAAAACCACCCTTTCCAACTTGGCCCCGCGCCAGGCCCAAAAATGGCCATATGTCTGGAGACTGGTCCCACGCCCAAAGAGCCAGCAGGGAAAACTATGCCTTGTTCTAAAGCTCTTTGGGAACCGCTTGCGTAGCCCCACACACCTGGGGGCTGCAGGCTTTCCTGCTGCCTTCAGACTCAAAACCACCCTTTCCCACTTCGCATCGTGCCAGGCACAAAAATGGCCATATTTCTGGAGACTTGTCCCTTTCCCAAAGAGCCAGCAGGGAAAACTATGCCTTGTTCTAAAGCTCTTTGGGAACCGCTTGCGTAGCCCCACACACCTGGGGGCTGCAGGCTTTCCTGCTGCCTTCAGCCTCAAAACCACCCTTTCCCACTTGGCCCCGCGCCAGGCCCAAAAATGGCCATATGTCAGGAGACTGGTCCCACGCCCAAAGAGCCAGCAGGGAAAACTATGCCTTGTTCTAAAGCTCTTTGGGAACCGCTTGCGTAGCCCCACACACCTGGGGGCTGCAGGCTTTCCTGCTCTCTTCAGCCTCAAAAGCACGCTTTCCCACTTGCCGCCGCGCCAGGCACAAAAATGGCCATATGTCTGGAGATTGGTCCCACGCTCAAAGAGCCAGCAGGGAAAACTATGCCTTGTTCTAAAGCTCTTTGGGAACCGCTTGCGTAGCCCCACACACCTGGGGGCTGCAGGCTTTCCTGCTGCCTTCAGACTCAAAACCACCCTTTCCCACATGGCGCCACGCCAGGCACAAAAATGGCCATATGTCTGGAGTTTGGTCCCACGCCCAAAGAGCCAGCAGGGAAAACTATGCCTTGTTCTAAAGCTCTTTGGGAACCGCTTGCGTAGCCCCACAGACCTGGGGGCTGCAGGCTTTCCTGCTGCCTTCAACCTCAAAAGCACCCTTTTCCACATGGCGTCACGCCAGGCACAAAAATGGCCATATGTCTGGAGTTTGGTCCCACGCCCAAAGAGCCAGCAGGGAAAACTATGCCTTGTTCTAAAGCTCTTTGGGAACCGCTTGCGTAGCCCCACACACCTGGGGGCTGCAGGCTTTCCTGCTCTCTTCAGCCTCAAAACCACCCTTTCCCACATGGCGCTCCGCCAGGCACAAAAATGGCCATATGTCTGGAGACTGGTCCCACGCCCAAAGAGCCAGCAGGGAAAACTATGCCTTGTTCTAAAGCTCTTTGGGAACCGCTTGCGTAGCCCCACACACCTGGGGGCTGCAGGCTTTCCTGCTGCCTTCAGCCTCAAAACCACCCTTTCCCACTTGGCCCCGCGCCAGGCCCAAAAATGGCCATATGTCAGGAGACTGGTCCCATGCCCAAAGAGCCAGCACGGAAAACTATGCCTTGTTCTAAAGCTCTTTGGGAACCGCTTGCGTAGCCCCACACACCTGGGGGCTGCAGGCTTTCCTGCTGCCTTCAGCCTCAAAACCACCCTTTCCCACTTGGCGCCGCGCCAGGCCCAAAAATGGCCATATGTCTGGAGGCTGGTCCCACGCCCGAAGAGCCAGCAGGGAAAACTATGCCTTGTTCTAAAGCTCTTTGGGAACCGCTTGCGTAGCCCCACATACCTGGGAGCTGCAGGATTTCCGGCTCTCTTCAGCCTCAAAAGCACGCTTTCCCACTTGGCGCCGCGCCAGGCCCAAATTGGCCATATATCTGGAGACTGGTCCCTTTCCCAAACAGCCAGCAGGGAAAACTATGCCTTGTTCTAAAGCTCTTTGGGAACCGCTTGCGTAGCCCCACACACGTGGGGGCTGCAGGCTTTCCTGGTGCCTTCAGCCTCAAAACCACCCTTTCCCACTTGGCCCCGCGCCAGGCCCAAAAATGGCCATATGTCTGGAGACTGGTCCCACGCCCAAAGAGCCAGCAGGGAAAACTATGCCTTGTTCTAAAGCTCTTTGGGAACCGCTTGCGTAGCCCCACACACCTGGGGGCTGCAGGCTTTCCTGCTGCCTTCAGCCACAAAACCACCCTTTCCCACATGGCACTCCGCCAGGCACAAAAATGGCCATATGTCTGGAGACTGGTCCCACGCCCAAAGAGCCAGCAGGGAAAACTATGCCTTGTTCTAAAGCTCTTTGGGAACCACTTGCGTAGCCCCACACACCTGGGGGCTGAAGGCTTTCCTGCTGCCTTCAGCCTCAAAAGAAACTTTTCGCAATTGGCGCCGCGCCAGGCACAAAAATGGCCATATGTCTGGAGGTTGGTCCCATTCCCAAAGAGCCAGCAGGGAAAACTATGCCTTGTTCTAAAGCTCTTTGGGAACCGCTTGCGTAGCCCCACACACCTGGGGGCTGCAGGCTTTCATGCTGCCTTCAGCCTCAAAAGCACCCTTTCCCACTTGGCGCTGCGCCAGGCCCAAAAATGGCCATATGTCTGGAGACTGGTCCCACGCCCAAAGAGCCAGCAGGGAAAACTATGCCTTGTTCTAAAGCTCTTTGGGAACCGCTTGCGTAGCCCCACACACCTGGGGGCTGCAGGCTTTCCTGCTGCCTTCAGCCTCAAAACCACCCTTTCCCACTTAGCATCGCGCCAGACCCAAAAATGGCCATATGTCAGGAGACTGGTCCCACGCCCAAAGAGCCAGCAGGGAAAACTATGCCTTGTTCTAAAGCTCTTTGGGAACCGCTTGCGTAGCTCCACACACCTGGGGGCTGCAGGCTTTCCTGCTGCCTTCAGCCTCAAAACCACCCTTTCCCACTTGGTGCCTCTCCAGGCCCAAATTGGCCATATATCTGGAGACTGGTCCCTTTCCCAAACAGCCAGCAGGGAAAACTATGCCTTGTTCTAAAGCTCTTTGGGAACCGCTTGCGTAGCCCCACACACGTGGGGGCTGCAGGCTTTCCTGGTGCCTTCAGCCTCAAAACCACCCTTTCCCACTTGGCCCCGCGCCAGGCCCAAAAATGGCCATATGTCTGGAGACTGGTCCCACGCCCAAAGAGCCAGCAGGGAAAACTATGCCTTGTTCTAAAGCTCTTTGGGAACCGCTTGCGTAGCCCCACACACCTGGGGGCTGCAGGCTTTCCTGCTGCCTTCAGCCTCAAAACCACCCTTTCCCACATGGCACTCCGCCAGGCACAAAAATGGCCATATGTCTGGAGACTGGTCCCACGCCCAAAGAGCCAGCAGGGAAAACTATGCCTTGTTCTAAAGCTCTTTGGGAACCACTTGCGTAGCCCCACACACCTGGGGGCGGAAGGCTTTCCTGCTGCCTTCAGCCTCAAAAGAAACTTTTCGCAATTGGCGCCGCGCCAGGCACAAAAATGGCCATATGTCTGGAGGTTGGTCCCATTCCCAAAGAGCCAGCAGGGAAAACTATGCCTTGTTCTAAAGCTCTTTGGGAACCGCTTGCGTAGCCCCACACACCTGGGGGCTGCAGGCTTTCCTGCTGCCTTCAGCCTCAAAAGCACCCTTTCCCACTTGGCGCTGCGCCAGGCCCAAAAATGGCCATATGTCTGGAGACTGGTCCCACGCCCAAAGAGCCAGCAGGGAAAACTATGCCTTGTTCTAAAGCTCTTTGGGAACCGCTTGCGTAGCCCCACACACCTGGGGGCTGCAGGCTTTCCTGCTGCCTTCAGCCTCAAAACCACCCTTTCCCACTTAGCATCGCGCCAGACCCAAAAATGGCCATATGTCAGGAGACTGGTCCCACGCCCAAAGAGCCAGCAGGGAAAACTATGCCTTGTTCTAAAGCTCTTTGGGAACCACTTGCGTAGCCCCACACACCTGGGGGCTGCAGGCTTTCCTGCTGCCTTCAGCCTCAAAACCACCCTTTTCCACATGGCGCCACGCCAGGCACAAAAATGGCCATATGTCTGGAGACTGGTCCCACGCCCAGAGAGCCAGCAGGGAAAACTATGCCTTGTTCTAAAGCTCTTTGGGAACCGCTTGCGGAGCCCCACAGACCTGGGGGCTGCAGGCTTTCCTGCTGCCTTCAGCCTCAAAACCACCCTTTCCCACATGGCGCCGTGCCAGGCAAAAAAATGGCCATATGTCTGGAGATTGGTTCCACGCCCAAAGAGCCAGCAGGGAAAACTATGCCTTGTTCTAAAGCTCTTTGGGAACCGCTTGCGTAGCCCCACACACGTGGGGGCTGCAGGCTTTCCTGCTGACTTCAGCCTCAAAACCACCATTTCCCACTCGGTGCCTCTCCAGGCCCAAAATGGCCATATGTCTGGAGACTGGTCCCACGCCCAAAGAGCCAGCAGGGAAAACTATGCCTTGTTCTAAAGCTCTTTGGGAACCGCTTGCGTAGCCCCACACACCTGGGGGCTGCAGGCTTTCCTGCTGCCTTCAGCCTCAAAACAACCCTTTCGCACATGGCGCCGTGCCAGGCACAAAAATGGCCATATATCTGGAGATTGGTTCCACGCCCAAAGAGCCAGCAGGGAAAACTATGCCTTGTTCTAAAGCTCTTTGGGAACCGCTTGCGTAGCCCCACACACGTGGGGGCTGCAGGATTTCCTGGTGCCTTCAGCCTCAAAACCACCCTTTCCAACTTGGCCCCGCGCCAGGCCCAAAAATGGCCATATGTCTGGAGACTGGTCCCACGCCCAAAGAGCCAGCAGGGAAAACTATGCCTTGTTCTAAAGCTCTTTGGGAACCGCTTGCGTAGCCCCACACACCTGGGGGCTGCAGGCTTTCCTGCTGCCTTCAGACTCAAAACCACCCTTTCCCACTTCGCATCGTGCCAGGCACAAAAATGGCCATATTTCTGGAGACTTGTCCCTTTCCCAAAGAGCCAGCAGGGAAAACTATGCCTTGTTCTAAAGCTCTTTGGGAACCGCTTGCGTAGCCCCACACACCTGGGGGCTGCAGGCTTTCCTGCTGCCTTCAGCCTCAAAACCACCCTTTCCCACTTGGCCCCGCGCCAGGCCCAAAAATGGCCATATGTCAGGAGACTGGTCCCACGCCCAAAGAGCCAGCAGGGAAAACTATGCCTTGTTCTAAAGCTCTTTGGGAACCGCTTGCGTAGCCCCACACACCTGGGGGCTGCAGGCTTTCCTGCTCTCTTCAGCCTCAAAAGCACGCTTTCCCACTTGCCGCCGCGCCAGGCACAAAAATGGCCATATGTCTGGAGATTGGTCCCACGCTCAAAGAGCCAGCAGGGAAAACTATGCCTTGTTCTAAAGCTCTTTGGGAACCGCTTGCGTAGCCCCACACACCTGGGGGCTGCAGGCTTTCCTGCTGCCTTCAGACTCAAAACCACCCTTTCCCACATGGCGCCACGCCAGGCACAAAAATGGCCATATGTCTGGAGTTTGGTCCCACGCCCAAAGAGCCAGCAGGGAAAACTATGCCTTGTTCTAAAGCTCTTTGGGAACCGCTTGCGTAGCCCCACAGACCTGGGGGCTGCAGGCTTTCCTGCTGCCTTCAACCTCAAAAGCACCCTTTTCCACATGGCGTCACGCCAGGCACAAAAATGGCCATATGTCTGGAGTTTGGTCCCACGCCCAAAGAGCCAGCAGGGAAAACTATGCCTTGTTCTAAAGCTCTTTGGGAACCGCTTGCGTAGCCCCACACACCTGGGGGCTGCAGGCTTTCCTGCTCTCTTCAGCCTCAAAACCACCCTTTCCCACATGGCGCTCCGCCAGGCACAAAAATGGCCATATGTCTGGAGACTGGTCCCACGCCCAAAGAGCCAGCAGGGAAAACTATGCCTTGTTCTAAAGCTCTTTGGGAACCGCTTGCGTAGCCCCACACACCTGGGGGCTGCAGGCTTTCCTGCTGCCTTCAGCCTCAAAACCACCCTTTCCCACTTGGCCCCGCGCCAGGCCCAAAAATGGCCATATGTCAGGAGACTGGTCCCATGCCCAAAGAGCCAGCACGGAAAACTATGCCTTGTTCTAAAGCTCTTTGGGAACCGCTTGCGTAGCCCCACACACCTGGGGGCTGCAGGCTTTCCTGCTGCCTTCAGCCTCAAAACCACCCTTTCCCACTTGGCGCCGCGCCAGGCCCAAAAATGGCCATATGTCTGGAGGCTGGTCCCACGCCCAAAGAGCCAGCAGGGAAAACTATGCCTTGTTCTAAAGCTCTTTGGGAACCGCTTGCGTAGCCCCACATACCTGGGAGCTGCAGGATTTCCGGCTCTCTTCAGCCTCAAAAGCACGCTTTCCCACTTGGCGCCGCGCCAGGCCCAAATTGGCCATATATCTGGAGACTGGTCCCTTTCCCAAACAGCCAGCAGGGAAAACTATGCCTTGTTCTAAAGCTCTTTGGGAACCGCTTGCGTAGCCCCACACACGTGGGGGCTGCAGGCTTTCCTGGTGCCTTCAGGCTCAAAACCACCCTTTCCCACTTGGCCCCGCGCCAGGCCCAAAAATGGCCATATGTCTGGAGACTGGTCCCACGCCCAAAGAGCCAGCAGGGAAAACTATGCCTTGTTCTAAAGCTCTTTGGGAACCGCTTGCGTAGCCCCACACACCTGGGGGCTGCAGGCTTTCCTGCTGCCTTCAGCCACAAAACCACCCTTTCCCACATGGCACTCCGCCAGGCACAAAAATGGCCATATGTCTGGAGACTGGTCCCACGCCCAAAGAGCCAGCAGGGAAAACTATGCCTTGTTCTAAAGCTCTTTGGGAACCACTTGCGTAGCCCCACACACCTGGGGGCTGAAGGCCTTCCTGCTGCCTTCAGCCTCAAAAGAAACTTTTCGCAATTGGCGCCGCGCCAGGCACAAAAATGGCCATATGTCTGGAGGTTGGTCCCATTCCCAAAGAGCCAGCAGGGAAAACTATGCCTTGTTCTAAAGCTCTTTGGGAACCGCTTGCGTAGCCCCACACACCTGGGGGCTGCAGGCTTTCATGCTGCCTTCAGCCTCAAAAGCACCCTTTCCCACTTGGCGCTG
The DNA here is from genome assembly GCF_963924245.1 of Chroicocephalus ridibundus. Classification (NCBI taxonomy): domain Eukaryota; kingdom Metazoa; phylum Chordata; class Aves; order Charadriiformes; family Laridae; genus Chroicocephalus; species Chroicocephalus ridibundus. The sequence continues at coordinate 457,584 of NW_026961662.1, forward strand.
CGCCAGGCCCAAAAATGGCCATATGTCTGGAGACTGGTCCCACGCCCAAAGAGCCAGCAGGGAAAACTATGCCTTGTTCTAAAGCTCTTTGGGAACCGCTTGCGTAGCCCCACACACCTGGGGGCTGCAGGCTTTCCTGCTGCCTTCAGCCTCAAAACCACCCTTTCCCACTTAGCATCGCGCCAGACCCAAAAATGGCCATATGTCAGGAGACTGGTCCCACGCCCAAAGAGCCAGCAGGGAAAACTATGCCTTGTTCTAAAGCTCTTTGGGAACCGCTTGCGTAGCTCCACACACCTGGGGGCTGCAGGCTTTCCTGCTGCCTTCAGCCTCAAAACCACCCTTTCCCACTTGGTGCCTCTCCAGGCCCAAATTGGCCATATATCTGGAGACTGGTCCCTTTCCCAAACAGCCAGCAGGGAAAACTATGCCTTGTTCTAAAGCTCTTTGGGAACCGCTTGCGTAGCCCCACACACGTGGGGGCTGCAGGCTTTCCTGGTGCCTTCAGCCTCAAAACCACCCTTTCCCACTTGGCCCCGCGCCAGGCCCAAAAATGGCCATATGTCTGGAGACTGGTCCCACGCCCAAAGAGCCAGCAGGGAAAACTATGCCTTGTTCTAAAGCTCTTTGGGAACCGCTTGCGTAGCCCCACACACCTGGGGGCTGCAGGCTTTCCTGCTGCCTTCAGCCTCAAAACCACCCTTTCCCACATGGCACTCCGCCAGGCACAAAAATGGCCATATGTCTGGAGACTGGTCCCACGCCCAAAGAGCCAGCAGGGAAAACTATGCCTTGTTCTAAAGCTCTTTGGGAACCACTTGCGTAGCCCCACACACCTGGGGGCGGAAGGCTTTCCTGCTGCCTTCAGCCTCAAAAGAAACTTTTCGCAATTGGCGCCGCGCCAGGCACAAAAATGGCCATATGTCTGGAGGTTGGTCCCATTCCCAAAGAGCCAGCAGGGAAAACTATGCCTTGTTCTAAAGCTCTTTGGGAACCGCTTGCGTAGCCCCACACACCTGGGGGCTGCAGGCTTTCCTGCTGCCTTCAGCCTCAAAAGCACCCTTTCCCACTTGGCGCTGCGCCAGGCCCAAAAATGGCCATATGTCTGGAGACTGGTCCCTTTCCCAAAGAGCCAGCAGGGAAAACTATGCCTTGTTCTAAAGCTCTTTGGGAACCGCTTGCGTAGCCCCACACACCTGGGGGCTGCAGGCTTTCCTGCTGCCTTCAGCCTCAAAACCACCCTTTCCCACTTAGCATCGCGCCAGACCGAAAAATGGCCATATGTCAGGAGACTGGTCCCACGCCCAAAGAGCCAGCAGGGAAAACTATGCCTTGTTCTAAAGCTCTTTGGGAACCACTTGCGTAGCCCCACACACCTGGGGGCTGCAGGCTTTCCTGCTGCCTTCAGCCTCAAAACCACCCTTTTCCACATGGCGCCACGCCAGGCACAAAAATGGCCATATGTCTGGAGACTGGTCCCACGCCCAGAGAGCCAGCAGGGAAAACTATGCCTTGTTCTAAAGCTCTTTGGGAACCGCTTGCGGAGCCCCACAGACCTGGGGGCTGCAGGCTTTCCTGCTGCCTTCAGCCTCAAAACCACCCTTTCCCACATGGCGCCGTGCCAGGCAAAAAAATGGCCATATGTCTGGAGATTGGTTCCACGCCCAAAGAGCCAGCAGGGAAAACTATGCCTTGTTCTAAAGCTCTTTGGGAACCGCTTGCGTAGCCCCACACACGTGGGGGCTGCAGGCTTTCCTGCTGACTTCAGCCTCAAAACCACCATTTCCCACTTGGTGCCTCTCCAGGCCCAAAATGGCCATATGTCTGGAGACTGGTCCCACGCCCAAAGAGCCAGCAGGGAAAACTATGCCTTGTTCTAAAGCTCTTTGGGAACCGCTTGCGTAGCCCCACACACCTGGGGGCTGCAGGCTTTCCTACTGCCTTCAGCCTCAAAACAACCCTTTCCCACTTGGCGCTGCGCCAGGCCCAAAAGTGGCCATATGTCTGGAGACTGGTCCCACGCCCAAAGAGCCAGCAGGGAAAACTATGCCTTGTTCTAAAGCTCTTTGGGAACCGCTTGCGTAGCCCCACACACCTGGGGGCTGCAGGCTTTCCTGCTGCCTTCAGCCTCAAAACCACCCTTTCCCACATGGCACTCCGCCAGGCACAAAAATGGCCATATGTCTGGAGATTGGTCCCACGCCCAAAGAGCCAGCAGGGAAAACTATGCCTTGTTCTAAAGCTCTTTGGGAACCACTTGCGTAGCCCCACACACCTGGGGGCGGAAGGCTTTCCTGCTGCCTTCAGCCTCAAAAGAAACTTTTCGCAATTGGCGCCGCGCCAGGCACAAAAATGGCCATATGTCTGGAGGTTGGTCCCATTCCCAAAGAGCCAGGAGGGAAAACTATGCCTTGTTCTAAAGCTCTTTGGGAACCGCTTGCGTAGCCCCACACACCTGGGGGCTGCAGGCTTTCCTGCTGCCTTCAGCCTCAAAAGCACCCTTTCCCACTTGGCGCTGCGCCAGGCCCAAAAATGGCCATATGTCTGGAGACTGGTCCCTTTCCCAAAGAGCCAGCAGGGAAAACTATGCCTTGTTCTAAAGCTCTTTGGGAACCGCTTGCGTAGCCCCACACACCTGGGGGCTGCAGGCTTTCCTGCTGCCTTCAGCCTCAAAACCACCCTTTCCCACTTAGCATCGCGCCAGACCCAAAAATGGCCATATGTCTGGAGACTGGTGCCACGCCCAAAGAGCCAGCAGGGAAAACTATGCCTTGTTCTAAAGCTCTTTGGGAACCACTTGCGTAGCCCCACACACCTGGGGGCTGCAGGCTTTCCTGCTGCCTTCAGCCTCAAAACCACCCTTTTCCACATGGCGCCACGCCAGGCACAAAAATGGCCATATGTCTGGAGACTGGTCCCACGCCCAGAGAGCCAGCAGGGAAAACTATGCCTTGTTCTAAAGCTCTTTGGGAACCGCTTGCGGAGCCCCACAGACCTGGGGGCTGCAGGCTTTCCTGCTGCCTTCAGCCTCAAAACCACCCTTTCCCACATGGCGCCGTGCCAGGCAAAAAAATGGCCATATGTCTGGAGATTGTTTCCACGCCCAAAGAGCCAGCAGGGAAAACTATGCCTTGTTCTAAAGCTCTTTGGGAACCGCTTGCGTAGCCCCACACACGTGGGGGCTGCAGGCTTTCCTGCTGACTTCAGCCTCAAAACCACCATTTCCCACTTGGTGCCTCTCCAGGCCCAAAATGGCCATATGTCTGGAGACTGGTCCCACGCCCAAAGAGCCAGCAGGGAAAACTATGCCTTGTTCTAAAGCTCTTTGGGAACCGCTTGCGTAGCCCCACACACCTGGGGGCTGCAGGCTTTCCTACTGCCTTCAGCCTCAAAACAACCCTTTCCCACTTGGCGCTGCGCCAGGCCCAAAAGTGGCCATATGTCTGGAGACTGGTCCCACGCCCAAAGAGCCAGCAGGGAAAACTATGCCTTGTTCTAAAGCTCTTTGGGAACCACTTGCGTAGCCCCACACACCTGGGGGCTGCAGGCTTTCCTGCTGCCTTCAGCCTCAAAACCACCCTTTTCCACATGGCGCCACGCCAGGCACAAAAATGGCCATATGTCTGGAGGTTATTGCTTCGCCCAAAGAGCCAGCTGGGAAAACTATGCCTTGTTCTAAAGCTCTTTGGGAACCGCTTGCGTAGCCCCACACAAACTGGGGGCTGCAGGCTTTTCTCGCGCTTTCAACCTCAAAACCACCCTTTCCCACTTGGCGCTGCGCCAGGCACAAAAATGGCCATATGTCTGGAGTTTGGTCCCACGCCCAAAGAGCCAGCAGG